>NW_025411853.1:0-3943 GCF_002201575.2 Neomonachus schauinslandi | reverse complement strand
CCTCAACCCTGTGTCCAGGGCACTCCTTTGCCCAGTGTGCAACTGGGCTGGTGGTGTCATGTTCTCAGGGCATCTACTGGGGCTGGTGTTTTGGGGACTTTGTTTTCATTTTATGTACAGCAGTAGAAGACTCCCCTTCTTTGTCCCAGGTTCCAGGTGGCTCCTTTCCCTGGTGCTGAGTTGGGTTGGAGGGCTTTTGGACTTAAGGCTCCTGCTGGGCCCACTGTCCAGATAATACATTCTTCCACTGACAGGTCTGATTAGAGGGGTTTTGGTCAGAGGGCACCTCAAAATCCTGTGTTTGAGAACCTGATTGCCTTATGCTCTTCTGGGTTGGATAGCTTTTCTTCTGAGGGCTCCTTTGCAGTCTACGGTCCAGGTGATTCATTTAGCCATGCCAGACTCTGTTGGAGAGCTCCTAGCCTAGAAAATAAAGAAGCCAAGAAAAAGATAAACAACTATTGGATCACGAGGGCAGAATTCGAGAGATAAGTGATACCATAAGATGAAACAACATTAGAATAATTTGGATCCCAGAGGAAGAAGAAAGAGAGAGAGAGGCAAATTATACCAGAGAAATTCCCTAATTTGGGGAAGGAAAAAGGCATCAAAATCCAGGAGGCCCAGAGAACCCCACTCAAAATCAATAAAAATAGGTCAACACCCTGACATCTAATAGTAAAACTTAGAAGTCTCAGAGACAAAAGAAAATCCTGAAAGCAACTGGGGAGAAGAGATCTGTAACCTACAAGGGTAGAAACATTAGATTGGCAAGAGACCTATCCATAGAGACCTGGCAGGCCAAAAAGGACAGGCATGATATATTCAGAGCCCTAAATGAGAAAAGTATGCAGCCAAGAATACTATATCCACCTAAGCTGCCATTGTAAATAGAAGAGACGTAAAACGCTTCCAGGACAAACAAAAACTAAAGGAATTAGCAAACACAAAACCAGCCCTACAAAAAATATTGAAAGGGGTCCTCTAAGCAAAGAGAGAGCCTAAGAGCAACATAGACCTGAAAGGAACACAGACAATATACAGTAACAGTCACCTTACAGGCAATACAATGGCACTAAATTCATATCTTTCAATAGTTACCCTGAATGTAAATGGGCTAAATGCCCTAATGAAAGGACACAAGCTATCAGATTGGATTAAAACAAAAAACAAAAAACAACAAACAAGGCCCCTCAATATGCTGTCTACAGGAGGCTCATTTTAGACGCAAACACCACCAGACAGAATGTGATGGGTGGAGAACCACTTGTCATGCTAGTGGACATGAGAAGAAAGGTGGAGTAGCCATCCTTATATCAGACATACTAGATAGTGAACCAGAGTATAATAATGATAAAGAAAGACAGTATATCATAATAAAGGGGTCTAGGCCACACAAAGATCTAACAATTTTAAATATTGATACCCCTAACTTGGAAACACCCAAATATATAAACCAATTAATAACAAAATTAAAGAAAAACTTTGAAAATAATACAATAATTGGAGTGGACTTTAACACCCCAATCACAGCAATGCACAGATCATCTAAGCAGATCACCAAGGAAACAGGGCTTTGCATGTCATACTGGACCAGATGGCCTTAACAGAAATGTTGAGAGCACTTCATCCTAAAACAATTAGTAGTACTAGTAGTAGTAGTAGTAGTAGTAGTAGTAGTATTTCAGCTGCTGAGCTAGGTCAGACAGCTTTTGGTCTGAGGGCATGTGTTTCAAGGCCTAGCACTGTGTCCAATGATGTGCTGAGTCCATCTCCCAGTCTTACTTGTTTCATAAAACTCCCTCTCTGCCAGGAGTCTGGAGTCATTGTACACATTTTGCACATCGGGTCAGATGGATATTCAATCATTCATGGTCCCTGTGCTGAGCTGGGTTGGAGGGCTCCAAAGTAATAGTGTGCTCAGTACACCGTCAGGATGTGGACTCAGCTTTCCTGTGCTGAGCCGAGTTCTGAATCCAGAGGTGTGGGGCCCAGGTGGCGGAGAATCCTTGGTGCTCTGATTTCCAGTGTCCCACTCCCATATGAGAAATGGGAATGTGCCCCTGAGTAGCCAGGCCATACTCACAGTGTGAAACTGGTCTAGGAGTTGCCAGGTGCATGGCAGGAGGTGTGGGCAGTTGGCTTGGAATGGGCAGGGACAGAGAAGTGGGCAGAGAATTTGAGGAATAGCAGGAAGAGCTGTGGCTAAGGGCCATTTCTCTCCTTAGTGCAGCTTCAGTCTTTCTGAGGCTTTTATAAGAGCCCTGGGGCATCACAATGCCTTCTTGTGATGTCACAACTATGTCCTGGCCAATCACCAGGACATTCTCAGGTTGTCCCCATTTGGGTGGCCAGTCACCAGGAAGCTCAGATTGCCAACTATCTATGGATTTCTCAGTGTGCCTGCTGACATCATTGTGTGGAAGCCATGTTTTAAAAGAAAGCAGATTAACTTTCCTTCAAGATCAAAAAATCATATTTGGGATGTATTCATAGTGAAGTTCATGGTGAGGGAGAAAGGACTTAACCAGTAGAAAGCTAAATGTGTCACTCATTGTCACCATTCACTAAAATGCAGACACCGATATTAATGAAGACATGGGCCATTAAGACCTCAGGAAACGTCACACTTCAGGGGTAAGTCGATAACATGGCAGTCGAGTAGATGCTCCTCTCCCTTCTTCCATCAAAGCTTAAGTAAAAGTGTAGAAAATGGTAGATATTATGTTTGGTATATCTTCGCACAATAAACTTAAAACTAGAAAGGATAAAGCTTTGTCAGAAGTCATTACCCCCTTGACAAAACAACATTCAGCTCTCATAGAAGGGGGGTGACAAAATCCAGCCTGTCATGAATTTTACAGTCTTAATGTCCAGAACCCAACGAGAAAGATCAAGCGGGAGGAGTTAAGATTTATCTCCTCCCTCGAATACACCTACAGTGTTATCAGATCATTCTGAACACCCAGGACATCAGTCAAGTATCTGAGAAAACAAGTGCTGCAGGTCTACAAGTAGAAAAGTGACCACCATTTGCAAGGTAGGAGGTGTGGAGACGTGAATCTGGTGTGACATAGCTGAGGATACAGGGGAGGGGAGGGGGGTTTGAGGAGGCTACAGCAAAGTTTTATAAGCAGCGGAGCACAAAATGGTAACATTTAGAAGTTTGCTCTTTTGGGGGTGTTCCTGGCTTAAAGGTGCTTAGTTGGGGAAGCCAGGTGGAATCCTGGGTGTGACAGAGTTGTCTCAGGATCCCTGGAGTCTCATGAAAATGGGAGGTGCCTGAGTGTGACAGAGTTCCCAGACTTCTAAAAGTTAAAAATAGAGCTACCTTATGACTCAGCTTTAGGAAAGGGAACCCTACCTGAGAACAGTGAGTCTAGCTGCCAGCTTTCTGCTTTATATTGCCGTAAACTGCTAACCGATTCATGGTTGTGCGATTGCTTTCCTGACATAGGGTGGCAAAAGGCAGCAGCATGGGAGATCCTCCATGAGAGGAACCACACGAATCCATGCTGAACATTTGGAGTTTTGGAACTCAGTCCCATGCCTGAGCTAAAAACTCTTGGACACAGGCAGGGTGAACATATGGTTTTGACAGTAACCGGGGAAACAGAGAGATGGATTACAAAGAATGAGAGTTGGACTTCTTCTTTGCTGATTTGGATGCCTTATATTATTTTTGTTGTCTGATTGCTGAGGCTAGGACTTCCTGTACTATGCTGAACAGCAGTGGTGAGAGTGGACATGCCTGCCGTGTTCTTGCACATAGGGGAAAATCTCTGTTTTTCCCTTTTGAGGGTGACATTTCCTTTGGGTCTTTCCTATATGGCCTTTATGATGTTATGTTCCCCCTCTCTCTACATGGTGGAGTTTTTTTCATGAAACGATGCTGTATTTTGTGGAATGCTTTTTCTGCATCTATTGAGAGGGTCCTGTGGTT
>NW_025411852.1:0-3944 GCF_002201575.2 Neomonachus schauinslandi | reverse complement strand
GGGACAGTCCCTTTGCCACGTATGCAGTCGAGACGCCAAGCAGGGGGTCACCGAGCCGGGGCCCTGGAGGTGGGGCAGGCGAGCCGTCTGCAGCAGGTGGGAGAGTGTGGGAGAGGACAGGTGGTCCAAAGGGCGAGAAGAGTGACAAAGGACAGGTGAGGGCTCCTTGCAGCTAGGGCACGTGAAGCTTGTTCAAAGGATATTGGGATGTACTTCACCAGGAAAGGAATGTCAGAGAGCCCGAAGGAGGGAGGTGTGGGGAATCTAGGAACCTGCCTCCATTAGTGGACCAAGAGTGTGAGGAAGCCCGTGCAGAAGAAGAAAACACACTGTGGGTCAGGCAAGCAAGGAACTCTAGAGAGGCTGGAGGAGGCCAGGGGAAGATGACGTGGTAGAGGTAGTGGCCCATTTAACCTTGGATATGGCCAGGTCAGTGAAGGGCACGGGAGACGATGAAAGATTGGAGAGAAGCCCAGATAAGCAACCACTGTCTTCAAAATGGTGTACCTAAAAAGGTTGGATGCTTAGGTGAGAACTGGGACAGCAGATGGATTCAGTACAGCATGTCAGAGATGAAAAAACTGACAACAGAATGAATAGGAGGCAGGTCAAGAAGGGAGCAGATGTCAAGGAAAAGACCACTGAGTCTTTTCCATGAGTGGCATGTGGTAGGGGAATTAGGACAGGATATTGAAGATGACCAAGAGCGTCTCTTGAAGATAAGAGTGGCAGAAAAAGCAGAGTGGGCCAAGCAAGGTTCAGTACCATCCCACTGTTGATACAGACGGTAGTCGTGGGCATCCATGAGAAGGCAGTCTGGGGGATGTGAGTTGGGTCAGGCAGCACAGCAGAGGAGAGAGAGAGAACCTCATGAATGTACAAGACGCTCAGGGTTGGTAATGGGGACACCATGGGAAAGGGGAAGGCAGCCTAAAGAGCTCCCAATCTGGGGACGTCACAGATCTCAGGGGATTAGAGGGTTGGCATGTGCTGTACTGAAGCCAGATGGTAGGAACAGAGCTGAGCTGAGCCAAGCTGAGACACCACAGACTGGTGTTTGAAGCCCTCAGCAGAGGTGGGGAAAAGGGCCAAAATGGGGTGAAACAGGAGACATGGCATTTTTGCACATTATGACGGACCCTGCACAGAAACGATGGCTGGTAACCTCAGGGACTTTGGAATGGACTCACATGGAGTTTTGTGAGTAGCAAATATGCTGAGAAATGGCAGGGCAGTGGGTGGGAACCAAGGCAGAGGTGATATTTCGCACCAGTTACTGAATCCTTGCTTCTGTCCATCCTGTGGCGCTGGCAAAGGGTGGAGGTCTAGCATGAGGCAGAACTCCACATAGGGAACTGGGAAGGACAGGGGACTCTAAAAACCAGTGGGGCATCCTAGGTCTAGTCCAAGAAGATAATGTGGGCAGCAAAGGTACCCAGAGGGAGACAGTAAAGGGCAGGATAGTGGGGACCGAGGGAGCCTTTGGTCAGGAGCTGTGATTCAGTGGACAACAAAGGGGGTGAGGCAGAACGGGATGGAGAGTGAGAGGAGGGCCTTAAACCCTGCATGTGGGTATTGTGAGGAACATTGCCAAGAGGGAAGCAGGCAGAGGGGGATCCAGCCCATGGCAAAGGAGAGAGGGAGGGCAAGGACGATGGGCAGGGGTGCCTCGGGGGGACCCGATGGAGAAGAAACAGAAGCAGTGGATTCGAGGGGAGGAAGAGAAGGAGGAAGAGGTGGGTCTGGTGTGAAGTCCCCTGGGCAAGGGCTTGATTGAAAGGGAAGAGAGAGGAGGAAGAAAGGTGAGATGGGGTGAGGCTAGGGAAAGAGAGCCTGAAGGGAAGAGGGTGGCCAGAGCCGGTGGAAGGATGGGACAAGAGACAGCAGATGGATTCAGGAGGCGATGTGGCCTGGCAAGATGATGTAAAGAGTGTGAGCTGAGAGCAGGTCATGGGAGGGAGCACTCCCCGATGAAGAAGGGATGACCCAGTGTAACTACATGACAGGCATCAGGGATCTCAGACATGAGATGCATGGGTTCCAGGGAAGAGGCAGCCTGAGAAGGAGAGAAGAAAAGGGTCCCATGAGGCAAGGTGGCAGGAAGGATGTCAGAATGGGGCCTTGTTGCAATGAAATGGGAGTGTCACCTCCCAGAGACAGATAAGGTGATGGGAGGCACCAAGAAGAGGATGAAGAGTGGAGTGTGGCAAACAGGAGGAAGGCTGGACACTAATGGGGGGGGGGGCAGGAGAAGAAGAGAGAAGTGACAGGTAGAAATGCAGGCAGATCTCCATGGCACTGGGTGGAGGGGAGAGGAAAGGGGGTAGCTGGTATGGCAGTGGAGCAGTGGCTATTCTGTGGCCTTGAATATCGTGGCAGCAAGGGCAGAACTTTTTGGCGGGCTCATTACTACTGATCTGACAATGTGGGAGGCAGGGACCAGGGTTCAGGTCTGGGTGTGGGTGGGTCTAAATAAGGTTAGATGGGAGGGCAAGGTGGGCATTACTAGGTGCAGGGGTAGAGAGGGGGGACATGAGCTAAGCTTGACACTGAAAAATCCATCTCATTTGACTGAGAAGTGGGCTGATTTTTCATCCTGTGTTGTGGGTGGGGACTACAGGCTGGGGAAGCAAGGGGAGAAGTGAATCCACCCAGAGAGGACAGAAAGAGGAGCTGCAGGGCAGGTGGAGGGAAAGGTCCACTTAGCAGATAACACAACGGGTCGGGAGCACCAGAAGAACAAGGATGTACAGTGGGATTACTGCACAGATCTGATGAGGATGGGTACCGCAGGAAAAGGGACAGTGACGAGCCCGGAGAAGGACCACATTTGGACCAAACATAGTGTTGAAGTGAGTCATAAGTGCTGGAGGAAGGAGGAGGGTGCGGAGAGCTGAGGAAAGAACAGGCTGGAATGTGGTCTGGGGCCGGGGCGCAGCTGACATCCGAGTGCGGGCAATGCTGGGACTTGAGGAACAGGTATTGCTGGCAAATGGCAGGAGGCCAGAGGCATGCAAAGGGGAGTGGCAGCCCAGGGAGGTGGGCTGGGCTCCCACCACAGTGATCCTTCCCTGGGATGGAGCAGTGGATGGCACCTGAGGGGCCTGTGGGCATGGAACACAATGGAAGCCCAAGAAAAGATTGGGGGGGGGGGGGGGTGAGCAGGGCTCTGCTCAAGACAAACCATAAGCAAACAAGTAAATAAAGGACAAAAACATGAGCTGCCAATGCGGCTGGTGACAGTAGTCCGTGGGCGCCGGAACTCTTGGGGAAGAGTTGCTGGGTGAAGGGGCAGAGTGGGGAGTTGGGCAGAGAGGTGAAGCTCAAGCAGATGAGGTCCCCATCAGTAAAGATGGAGGCGTCAGACTCAAGACTGTCAGACATGGGGTACAAGGACTCAAGAGGAGGCAGACGGTATGCAAATAGATCTAGCCCACAAGGCACCTGGAGTGATGGAGGCTGTGCTGGGATTCACCAGCAAGGCTGGGACTGAAGACCAAAGGCGGTAGTCCAGAAACTGAGGCCACTTGAGGAATAAGACTGAGAGATGGGAGTGGCAACCAAAGGTGGTTGGGTTTTAGAGACAGGAGCAGAGAGCACTGTCCACACCTATAGGAAGGGGCAGAGGGGACAGGAGACCACACTGAAGGAGAGCATCTGGGAGAGAGATGCCTGCGAGGGAGGGAGGAGGACCGAAGGAGGGCTGGGTGGCAGGACCCAGGGCTCTCTGCAGCTGGAGACTCAGTGCAGGGGTGTCAGGCTTGGGGTTGGCGGGGGCCAGGGCGGGAGGGAGGGCAGAGGGCAAAATGCTGCCCTGAAAGGAAAAAGGAAGGAGAATCAGGGGAACAGGCTCCCTGAGAGCACTGCCAGACGAGTATAAAGGGGTCTGAATGGAAACATGAAAGGTTCCTGGGAGGGACATCTGTGGGGCCCAGGAGGACAGC
>NW_025411851.1:1119-3945 GCF_002201575.2 Neomonachus schauinslandi | reverse complement strand
TAGTATTATCAACAATAGTGACATTATAGAAAGAGACCAAATGTCTATCAACTGATAAATATGCAAAGATGTTACATAACACATTCACCAAAAGAATGAAATCTTGCCATTTCCGATGAAGTCAACAGAACATGAGTGTGTTATGCTAACGAAATTATGTCAGTCAGAGAAAGGCAAATACCATATGGTGTCACTCACATGGGAAATTTAAAAACAAAACAGATAAACAGAGGGGTACTAAACTACAACACAAACATCAACAACAACATCAACAACAGCAAAAGGGAAGCAAACCATAAGGAACTGCTAAATATAGTAAACAAACTGAGGGTTGGTGGAGAGATTTAGAGGGGGATGTGCTAAATTCATTATTGGAATATATGTGTTGTGATGAGCTATGGGTGTTATATGTAAGTGACGAAGCATTAAATTCTACACCTGAAATCAATTTCACCATATATGTTACCTAACTAGAATTTAAATAAAAATTTGGAATTAAAAAAAAAAACTTTGCACATAATGAACATGTATAGACTTATTGTAATATCATTGGCACACACATTATTTCATACTTCTATGGAGTATACACCAAAATAGATCATATTCTGAGCTGCAAAATACACCTTTACAAAGGTAATAGAAGTCATATAGTGTCTGTTGGCCGAACATAGTGGAATGAAACTAGAAATCAATGTCAGAAAGCTAAATTAAACATTCCATCATATGTGGGGATTAAACACATGTCTAAATAACATGGGAAACACATAAATCTCAAGAAACATTTTATTTTTCTAAAGTTTACTTATTTATAATCTCTACAACCAACATAGGGATTGAACTCACCACCCCAAGGTCAAGAGCCACATCCTCTTCTGACTGAGCCAGCCAGTTGCCCCTAAACTGTTGAAATACATAAAAATAAAACAAAACTTTGTGAATTTTTGGGATGCAGAGGCACAGTGCTTACTTGGAAATGTGCTGTGTTGAATGCATGTATTAAGGAAGAAAAGTCTAATATCAATAATTTACATTCGCATCTCAGGAAATATAAATGCTAGATCAAATTAAATACATTGTAATGAAAAAGAAGAAAAGAAGATGGGAATAATAAAAATTAGAGGAGAAATCCTGAAATCAATAGAGAAAATCAATAAAATGCAAAAAAATAACATATTCTTTGAAATTAGGTGATTGGGATGAAGGAGTGCCCTTGTTGGGATGAGCACTAGGTGATTTATGGAAGTGTTGAATCAGTATATTGTACACCTGAAAGTAATATTACACTCTGTGTTAACTGAGTAGAATTTAAATAAATACTTACAAAAATGATTAATGAAATGAATAAAACTCTAATCAGGCTAATTAAGTAAAATGTGAGAGAGTAGACACAATTTATTAACAGCAGAAATAAAAGAGGGGACATGATGACTGCTCCCATTGAAATTAAAAGGATAGTAAAAGAATATTATAAATCACTCTATGGTGAGAAATTTAATAATTTAGTGGAAATGGGCAAAATCTTTGAAAGACACAATTTTTTCA
This sequence comes from Neomonachus schauinslandi, assembly GCF_002201575.2. Classification (NCBI taxonomy): domain Eukaryota; kingdom Metazoa; phylum Chordata; class Mammalia; order Carnivora; family Phocidae; genus Neomonachus; species Neomonachus schauinslandi. Next base: position 2,403 of record NW_025411851.1, on the reverse strand, counting down.
AAACTCATTAAGAAGGAATAGACAAAATGAATAGGTCTATGTCTATTGAATAAAATGAATAAATAATTAATAACCTCCCAAAACAGAAACACAGGCCCAGGTGGGTTCCCTGGCAAATTTTATTAAACTTTGAAGGAACGATTAAATTAATTATCTACAATTCCTTTCAGAGTATAAAAGCAACTGAAACATTTCTGATTCCTTCTGTGATATCACCATTACCTCATTATAATTCCAACAATGACAGAAAAAAACTACACATCAGTGTCTCTTATGAACATAGATGCAAGGAGCCTCAAAAAATGATTACACGTTGAATGCAACAATGTATAAAAAGAATTATACACCACAATGATGTGGATCTATTCCTGGTATGAAAGATCGATTTAACATTCCAAAATCATTTAATGCAATTCATTTCATCAACAGACTAAATTATAAAATAATCACAAGTCCATATTAATACATAAAATCCATTGTACAGTATCTGATACCCACTCAAAAATTAAAACTCTCGGGGTGCCTCCACATCAGGCACCCTGCTCCACGGGAAGCCTGCTTCTCCCTCTCCCACTCCCCCTGCTTATGTTCCCTCTCTCGCTGTGTCTCTCCCTGTCAAATAAATAATTAAAATTAAATAAAATAAAATTTAAAAACCTCTCAGTAAACTGGGGCAATAGAGGTAACAGTTCAACTTGAAAAAAAAAAATAACTAACAGAAACTTCCTGCCAAATTTATACTTATGGTAGGAAAGTAGAAGCCTTCCCACTAAGATCAGGAGGAAGGCAGATATGTTCCCTCTCACTATTCCTTTTCAGCATTGTGCAGAAATTAGTAAGAAATACAATTAGACAAGGAACAGAAAAGAAACGTATATAAATGGAGAAGGAAAAGTTAAAAACGCTGTTGTTCATACTTGAGCTATTTATTGGATAGAAAACCCAAAAGAGTTGACAGAAGCACTCGTGAAAATAATAGGTAATTTACCAAATTTGCAAGACAAAATTTTAATATACCAACTGCAACCCTGCCATATGCCATCAATGAACAAGTGTAATATGATATGGAAAACACAATATCATTTACATTAGCACTAAGGGGGAAAAAAAGGAAGAAAGAAAAAGAAAGAAAATTGTTGGGTACAAAGGTAATACAATATGTACCAGATCTCTATGGAAAATGGTACAGAATTCTGATGAATGCAATTAGAACCAAATAAATGATGAGATGTTCCATTTTCAAGGATAGGAGAACTTAATGTCATGAAGATATTGGTTCTATTT
>NW_025411851.1:0-1019 GCF_002201575.2 Neomonachus schauinslandi | reverse complement strand
AAAAAAAAAAAAAAAAAAAAAAGGCCCAGAAAAAGACTCACATGAATATAGTTAATTGATTCTTGTTAAAGAAACAATGAACCAAATATTGTCTTTTCAGAATGATGCTGGAACAACTGCACATCCTGATGTAAATAAGGAAATTAATTAAATAAATCTAGAAAAACACTTTGGGATTGGGCTGGTTCAGGTGCTCCTTTGGGTGCATCCAGACTGGGTGACTCTAGCCTTTGAGGGCAACTTCAGAATCCAATACCTTGCCTTGGCGTGCTCTTGCCACTAGATATCTGTGTCCAGGGCCATACAGCCATGCATCTAGATGCAAAGGTCCTCTTCATCCCACGTCTGCACTGGGTTCTAAACGCTGTCTGGTAAGCCAGATTCTGGGGCTGAGAAGAAAGAAGAGGAACACCAGGAACTCACCATGACTCTAAACAGGTTGTGCCAAAGAGAGATTATAAACTTTCAATCAGCGGCAAACTGGCTTCCCTAAGCTGCATAAAAGGCCAGAAATCATGAATCTGATGACTGGATGGAAACCCAGTGGGGAAGCACACTGTTTTGTGACTGGGGAGGGAAGTGAGCAGTGCTTATGAAGGAGGTGCAGAATATGCTTTGCATCGTAGGACAGAAGACGGGTTCAACCTAGTCTAGACGCAAGATTCTCTTTTTCCCTCATGATAAGGAAAGCTAGCAGAAAGTTTATTTAAACCACTTCTTGAGCTTCAACTTTGTTTGATAATATACTGGAGAAACTGAAAAACAAGTCCCAGCTGATACATATATACATAGCTTTTAATAATGTAAATACAACAGCCAATGTTAATCCACTCTATACTGCTTTAAGTGAATATACACTGTAAAAACATTTGTTAGTTGAGGTGGCCTTTTTCTTTTTTTCTCTGAATAGGAATGTAAATGTCTATTTCACTAGAAATGACAAGTTTCTTTGTTTGTTTGTTTTGTTTTGTTTTTATCCAGTGAAAACTGGAATATAAGACAAGCTGATGACAAAGTAT
>NW_025411850.1:0-3945 GCF_002201575.2 Neomonachus schauinslandi | reverse complement strand
TGCAGAATATATGATGAATTTTCCAAGAAACTTGAAATTTGGTTCCTGCTCGAACCCCAAATTAGATGGATGTATTTGATTTCATCATTTACCTCCTCTATTCATCCGTTTCCCCTAGGAAAAATTATTTGAGTACATGAAAGCAGGAGGAGCTACTATTTACTGATACCTGCTAATTTCAAGTGCTCAATTAAGTACTCACTATACACGATCTTATTTTCTTCTTGCATCAGCCACATAATTAATGACTCGTTTTTATTTATTTGTATTCATTTTTAAGGACATACTTTTAAAACACAAACTTGAGACCCAGAGGATGTAAGAATGTGCTTTTCTTCACAGAACTTGCAGTTGTTGGAATACATCTTAGAATTGTGCTCTGACTGAAGCACAAGCTCATGGCACTTCACCTCCTCACTTCTCCCTGCTAGAATTGTGGATGACCTGGAACCTACTGAGAGGGTTCTTAATGTAGCTTGACCTGTAGAGAGGACAGGAGTTCATGTGTTCCCTTGGTTCAGTCAACATTTCTACAGTTATTTTATGTGTTTTAATGCACTCACAGATTTATTAAAAATATACTTATTCTGTATTTCCCATTTGTAATGAGATCTATTTTGTAGGTGAACCAAGCCTGGGAATGGATCCATCCAGAAAAGCATAAAAATTAGTTCACTTTTTTGAATCCATTTATCAGTTACATGAAAGATAATCATTTAGTGTAGCCTATGACTTTGAGAGTCCATTATTTATTTTATTTTGTTTGTTAATATGTCAACCTTCTCACTATCAATATTATAGTTGGGATTAAAAACTGAGAGAATTAATATGAACTGTGGAAGTTAACTTCCAGAAACAGGGATTGGGATTGATGTTACCTCCTTGGTACCTGGTTTCTCCCCTTTGATTTTCCAGATACAAATCATCTTCTCACGTTTCAGCTACCTCATGTGCAATTCCAAAATAATACTAGTGTCTACTCGTTTTAGTTGTTGTTATATTGGATGAGACATCGCATATTAAGGGTTTCTCATAGTCTGGAATACTATCTTCTACAACTTTTTATCATCCTCGTTGTGTCTGACTTGCTACACATGTAGCATGTACATGAGAATCAGGGTCGTTCAGCTTTAATGTTTCGGATCTAATTGAGAAAAGGACCAGCCCGAAATATTGGTCAATGAGGCATTTAACATAGAACATACAGATGGGAATGGTGAAGCTTTGCTATTTCTGAGAAAACCACATTGAAGCGTGGATAGAAATAAAAGAATGAATCTAAAAGGATATTGGATTCTGTGTAATCATAGATTTTATACAAACAGAATATAAGATAATATGATTTTTATCCTGTTTTATTATTAGTTTCAGAGGTAGAAATTAGTGATTCATCAACTGCAGACAATACCCCGTGTTCATTACATCAAGTGCCCTCCTTAATGCCCATCACCCGGTTACACCATCCCCTCACCCACCTCCCCTCCTGTTTTTAATGTGCAATAAAACAACACACATGATTAGATATACTCTTGAATTGTAAATCTACCTTCACAATTGAATGAAATTGTTGTGAGGAAATACCAAAGAATATGTTTTTATCTTTTAATCTTTGTGCTTACTTTTTTAAAAATGGGAGACATTGTTTTATGTATCATAAATTCCATGTTATAGTACAATTTTTAAAAAATGTTATATTAAAACATAAGAAACTGTTTCAAAATTAATAATCAAAGAACCTGTTACCTTAGAATGATTCGAATTACCATAGTTATGTGTGTGTTCTAGGTTTTAAGAAATTCATAAATGGTGGATTGAATGCATTGTCCAATCCAAACGTATTGTAAATATTGTGTCACTGAAACTATTCCTAGACTTTAAAAAAATGTATAATTAAATGACATGTTAGTTTTCAAATAAATATTCATTTCACTTGAAAATGTTTGGGTGGGAAATATCTACTTATAGCTAATAAATATAATAGTAAGAAAATTATTAAGGCTAATCTTTGTAGAGATATTGTATTGTGTCGTGCTATGGTATTATCTCTTAATCCTTAAAGAGAAGGATTCTATATTCCATTCCATTTTGCACATAATAAGGCTGAGATTAAAACAGATATAAATTTAAATTATCTAAATTTACCCAACTACTAATCGGTAGAATGGGTATTCAAGCACAAGAAGTCTAGTCCTTAAATCTGTACTTCTATACTCATAAAGTTAGAGAAAACCATTGTATTGAGTGAAGGATCAGGGAGAACAATAGTGCTATCAGTTCTCTAATTTTCAAAATGTGCATTATTAAATAAGTCACATAACTTTCTGAACTTTAATTTCCTGCTGGGGAAGTGTTTGTTGTAAAGACATTTAACATGACTTTTCATTGGAAACATAAGATAGAATGAATGAAATGTCTGACGGTATCACAATTTTTATTTAAAATGTTGTTAGCTTAAAGTCATTTCTTCTTCAATCATAAATCGACATAGGGCCTTCAAAATCTTAATTAAAGTAACTTATCATCTGAAAAATACATATTTAAAGGCAGTTTTAAGCATGGGCATTAGCTGATAGTTTCAAATACAAGAATAGAGCACAAAGTGAACCACAATGCTTTATATTGGCCCCTGGATGGCAGCAACAATCCCCTTTGCTCTGAATCCCTGCAACCTTTACTGACGCCTCTTTTTGCCCCTTCACATCACATATATATCGGCCATCACATCATTCAGCAAACTCCGAGACTGTCCCCTTCTTTTTTTCTACTTTGCATTTTAATCTCCACAAATCTCTTGAAATAAGCAGTCAGCACGACGGGACTTGACCTGGGAGAGATTCGCTTTGGTGGAGTTTGGGACACCTGGATGACTCAGTGGTGTCCCTCCGCCTTATGTTCTCCTTCAAAGTCCACCCAAGAATCCCATGGGAATAACCCATTCCCGTGGTTGAAGACCCTCAGCTGAATTCTTCAAATTCAGGACTTACTGTTGTTTACCCACAATTTTGAAACTGACCTCATTCAATGGAGGAAGAGACAAGGGGCAGATAGGGGGAATGGGGACTGACGTGTGAGTTTGAAAATAAGACCTGCTCTGACCTTACTTCAGTGGAATTTGTTGGAAGCAAAGCTCAAATGAAGTCAGAGGATGGAGTTCAGTTTGGGCTTTGCCACCGATGTGTTGGGCGTCCATGAACTGGTTATTGATCAGAATCTGCCATGAAAAGGTTTGATCGCATCATCCTGAGATAACTTAATAGCTGATAAAACTTAGTGGACATCAGTTTTTAACGTGTGTGTGCCAATTGGCACTTGTAATTATATGTATAATCATTTATTTCATAAACATCTGTGAATATCAAACCCTGTGGATACAGCTAAGGTAATTTGGGGGGGAAAAGTGTCAAAAACAGAAAACCAGGACGCCTGGGTGGCTCAGTCGGTTGAGCGACTGCCTTCGGCTCAGGTCATGATCCTAGGGTCCTGGGATCGAGTCCCACATCGGGCTCCCTGCTCTGTGGGGAGCCTGCTTCTCCCTCTCCCCTCCCCCTGCTTGTGTTCCCTCTCTCACTGTGTCTCTCTCTGTCAAATAAATAAATAAAAATCTTTAAAAAAAAAAGAAAAAAAAAAAACAGAAAACCAGAGTCCCTATTCTTGATAACTATGTTTTGAATTTTCAGTCCCAGCTATTTATTCCCAGCTCTGCATCTGCCACTAAGTGACAACACTTAATGGCTTCTTTCTTCCAGGAAATGTGAATGTGCGGAGATTAGCAGTTCACTTAGTGTTAGCCTAAGTACATACAAAGAAGCAGTCTACGAAAGAAATTAAATATCATGTTCTTATAAAAAAAATTAAAAAAAAACACAAAGTGAACCACAACAGAACAAACGAAGCCAGTGCTAGAAAACTGTCTAGCAAACTATGAATTACCTGAATCTAGAAACA
>NW_025411849.1:0-3946 GCF_002201575.2 Neomonachus schauinslandi | reverse complement strand
GAAAAGTGAAATATAAGACAAGCTGATGACAAAGTATTTGTCTTCTATATCAGGCATTTTTATTTTCAAATACGATCCTCAACAGCCCTCCCCAGCTAAGTCTTAGCCTGTTACGGGAAGTCTTGGAGTCAATATGTGACACTCTAGTCCCAGGGAGAGGCTTTTAGAGGACCTAGTCCAATCTTTGTTTTGTTCTTACAGAAAAAGAAACTGAAGCCCAGAAAGATAAAGTGGCTTGGCCAAAATCACATGGTTAATGACAGAAACAGGATTAAAACACCAGTGCTGTGGGTCTCAGAACGAATCAGCAAATTAAGGACAGGCACCAGGATGACACAAAGGACAAAATTCCCTTCTCAAATCTTGTCCTGCAGCAAGGCTGGGGAGGGCCTGAGACCACAGTAGGAACCATAACTGGTCTACACTTCTTCGGAATTATTTAGGCCCATCCAAAAAAAAAAAGAAAAAAAAATGACGCTGGAACAACTGGACATCCTGATGTAAATAAAGAAATTAATTAAATAAATCTAGAAAAACACTTTATATCCTTCACCAAAATTAACTCAAAATGCACTGTAGACCTAAATGTAAAATGTAAAACTACCAAGTGTGTAGATGATAACATCGGAGAAAACTAGATGATGTCGAGTGTGAAAATGAACATTAGATACAATACGAACACATAAATTACTTTTTGAAGATTTTTTTAAGAGAAATCTCTACACCAAACATGGGGCTCAAACTTACAACCCTGAGATCAAGTATCATGCGCTTCACCAATGACAGCCATAGGTCCCGAGGCCTAAATTCTTACTATTATTTTAACAAATAGCTTAAGTATTTTATTTGTTTGCAACAAAGCTTGTTAACAGTATATAATGAAAATGTATAAAGAATAATGTTGCAGTTTTTGGTTAAATTTAAGTCAAAGACATTCATTAATAAGGAATCTTTGAATAAGAATATTCCAGAATTTCTCTAAGCCATGTGATAAGAACACTGTGTCTGAATATTACCTTACTTTGGAAGGTACTGGCATACACTTGAATTAAACTCAGAATTTTTCAAAATAAGCCCTAATTAATAAAACTGTTCTCTATTCAAACTAGGACAATTTTAATAGAACTTTCCTTTCCAGAAACAATAATAAAGGAAACAAGGTATTTTGTAAAATGGGGTCCTGAACAAGTCACAGTCAAAAATAAATGTCTACTTAACTGCCACCTCCTCAAAACAGAGTCTACTTTGTGTTGCACAGCCTTGGAAACAAGGTGCAGAACAGTCCGTAAACAACTTTGGGCAGGGGGTTGCCAAAACCAAGCTCAAGCAGTTGAACATGCTCACTTCTTAGAAGAATTTGGGGGAGCCTGACCAAAGGGTCCAAATTCTGTTTTTAATAACTGATACAAAGGCAGAGGGGCTCCTCCCAAGTAGCAGTGCCACCAGGGGCTGGCCCAGCCCCACGCTCACCTGTGTCGTGCTCCCAAGCAAACCCTGATGCTCCTGCTGCAGGGAGACCTTTTCTTCTTAGCGCCTCTGTGTCCAGGAGCTCTCTGTGTGAATGAGGTGAGCACAGACTCCACATGGGTATTTCAAGGCTTGGAATCAAAGTATTTTTCAACACGGCTAGGCAGAGTCCATGTGTCAAACGGCCCGTCTCCAGTTTGTCCTAATTCCTCACCATGCATTTGTAGACCTAGGACCACAGACTTTTGCTACGTCCTCATAATCACCCCTAATGTCCATCCTAATTTATGATTCATATTCTGTGCCTGGAAACAGTCCCTGTATTTAACAATAACACCTACAACATAAAACAATCCACCGTGACAACTTATATGGTCACAAAACATTAATGATCTTCTGTAGACCAAGCAAGTGTTTTTAACTATAATTGTCATGCATCAAATTCACAGCCAGAACCCCCAAGATCAAAAAAAATTTGCACAATATAAATAATAACTTAAAATACACACACACATACACACAAACATATACACACACAGTCACACACACTTCTTACAGAACCGTGCTTGGGGAAACCCCATTTGTTGAGTGCCACTGAGGGCATATTTTGCTAAACTGCTGCTCCAGGTATTTTTGTTTGGAAAATCCAAAAGTATGGCACAGCTTTTTATTGGATGAGCACAAAAGAAAGATATGCTTGTGGCAACCAGAAAGTTTTAAGGTCTTTCAAGTTGTATAAAGTGGACCTGCAGAAATGTTTTCGTGTTCTCAGGATGCCAAGTTGGAGCTGAAATATGATAACAAACCAGTTGCAAAAAGTGTACAGCAGCCATCTCTTGAGGTCAATCTGGGTACCCACATATGCAAGAGAGCTTCAGGACACATAGCTTGTTGGCCTTGTCCCATATCGTCACATAATCTGATCATGTGTGCATTTCACAAGAGGTTCATATTGTTTTGCTAGTTTGGTATTGAGGATTTGCTCATACTCCTCCCGAATTTTCTCTTCAGAGTCTTTTAAGAGATGCTCACATATTTTTCTGACTTGTCGGAGGGGAAAAGAGGGCTGGTCCTTCTTCATCCCGGAGGAACGTGGAGAACTAGGGGCTGTGAGTGCTGAGGAATGAGGCTGACTTTCCGAAGTACAAGCTTCACTCTGATTCAGAACAACTTCTAAATGTCTCCACCTCTGATAAGGACTATATTCTTGTTTTATGTTCTGCAAAATTTGTTCTAGTGTTGGAAGGCACGGCTCATTGTGGGGTGCGGTGGGGCGCTGCAGAGTCAGTTGTGGGGTCTTCTCTGGAGAAGAGGTGGTGGCTCGGTGTCTGGGGGCCTGAGGCCAGAGAGGGGCCGGGCAGAGGGGTGCAGCACCACCACTTTGGGGAGCCAGGGCTCCACAGCCTGGCCTCAATCTCCCTGGGCTGTTTCAATGTTGCCCCTCACACCATGCCTCTGAGGGGTCAGGGAAGGGACAGATATGGAGGTAACTGCGGCCCAACCTCTGGCTCCTCAGCCCAGCTCACAAGCCAGGCTGGATCCAATCCCGAGGCATAAATTATTTATAAAAAAATTGATAAGCTGCAATTTATTAAAATGAAAATCTTATGATCTCAAAAAACTCAAAAATAAACAGCAAGCTCCAGACTTAGAAAATCTTGAAAAAAAGGATCTCTTTCCAAAAGATACATGTGAAAAACAATTGTATTCGAAATATACAAAGAACACTTGAATTCAACAATGAAGAAAATAACTTAATTAAGAAAACCGACTGAGTCCCATAATAAACCATTCACTAAACATAGATTGCAGGGGAGGAGCAAGATGGTGGAGGAGCAGGAGATCTAAATTTTGTCTGGTCCTAGGAATTCAGCTAGATAGGGATCAAACCATTCTGAACACCTATGAACTCAACAGGAGATCAAAGAGAATAGCTGCAACTCACTGAACAGAAAAGCGACCACTTTCTGGAAGGTAGGACATGTGGAGAAGTGAATCCAAGGTGATTTTTGGGAAGATAGATGGCGGGCTAGGGGGCCTCCATCAGCTGCTCCTGCAAGGGATAGAGACGTGGAGCACAAAATCAGAACTTTTAGAAGTCGGCTTTGCTGAGGGCCGTCACTCCAGTGGCTAAGCGGGGGGTGGAACACTCACTGGGAAAGTGTGGTCTCAGGACCCTTGGGGTCACAGAAAGACCGGGGGTGTCTGAGTGCAGCAGAGCTCCCAGGTATCGGGGCAGGGAAGCCCGTTTCAGAGACGGAGCCAAGGAGTGGTCTCTCAGTTCCGGGTTGCCATAGACTGTGATCTGCGGCACAGTCGGGCCACTGCTCCTCCAGTAGGGACCCAACAAGGGGCAGTTCATGGGAGACTCCCCTTCCTCCCCCGGGAGGAGCGGCACAGGAGCGCACTGCAGGTATCTGCTGGGTTTGGAGACTCCACTCGGTGTCTGTTCGAGAGACAGAATCACTTGGTCACAGGA
>NW_025411848.1:0-3947 GCF_002201575.2 Neomonachus schauinslandi | reverse complement strand
GAGAGAGCTGTTCTGGAAGAAACAGAGATGGTTTGAAATGCCTGATCCATACTTTGGGGGGTTCAAGGATATTCTCTTCATCCTGTCTTATTGGATGATCTGAAAAGTACCCCTAGTCCAGCAGTTCTGTGTGATGTGGGTTCCCAATGCAAGAGGAGAGGCCCGCTTTGGCTAAACAGAGCAAGGGGTTGCCAGTCAGGAAGCAAGCACCTTGGGCTTGCAGCCCAGAGCAGGCTGGACCAGGGCGGGACATGGTCCTGGGGGTAGGCCTGAAAGGAGAATACATCATAAGACCGCTGGTCCTGTGTTCAGTGGTGAGTGGTCTGCTTCCCCTAGAGAGTGCCAGAGTGGATGTGAGAGGACCCCACACCTGCCCCAGGCTGATGAAGGGAGAGGGAGAGTCTAGCCTTTGGGCCTTCCAGGTGAGCTGACTACCAGGCTATGCTCCCTTTGTGACTCCACTGTGATGGTTTGGATGAGGGTAAAGGTCATTCCCAAGCTGGCATTTGCAAAAGTGAGTAGGGAGGGGAACTTGTGTCTCATTTCACACCAGTCAGCCCACCAGCTCGGGCTCACCTTTTCTATGAGGCCTGAGCTCCCTCAGCAGCTCCTGGGAGGACGAAATCTAGGATGAGGACACTCTTAAGAGTGGCCACTTTGACTTGAGTTTTGAACAAGCCCAACAGCAATGCCAGCCATCTCCGTAAGCCCATCCTTCCACCAACATAAACAAAATTTCTCAAATGACGTCCATACACGGAACACACTTTTCCTAAAATCTTCCCCTCCCAACTAGACTTTGGGTCCGTAGAAAGGCCTCATCCATGCACAGAAATAAATTCAACAAACAACATGTTTTTTGCTGTCATGTGCCCTCATCTCTAGCTTCTGGTAAGAATGACAGGAAGATGTGACATTCCCCACAGGTACACTGTAACTTCACGGCTATGTTTGGCCAGCCTTCAGTTTGCTTCTTCTGGTTTGAGCACATAACTGGGGCATCCCATACTAGCCACACTCTTGTAGACCCACCACCTGCTCACAAACCAGAATGAAGAAGATCCAGAGTCACATGACATAACACCCCAAATATGCAAGATGGATAATTAAGAACATTCACCATGCCAATGTCCAGAAAAATGTCATCTTGAATATGCCACACAATCCAAAGATCACCAAGATCAATGATGACTGAGATGTTGGGATTTCCAATGGGTTTGGAAGGAACCATTATAAAAATGCGTCAATAATCTATTGCAGTTGGGATTGAATGAAATGAAAGTAAGTCTCAGGACAGAAAGATATAAAAAAGAACATAATTAACCATTAGAACGGAAAAAAATATAACTACAATTTTTGCAACGCAGTAAATTGGCTCAGTAGGACAATACAGATGACAGAGGAAAGAGTCAGTACCTTGAAGGTAGAACAACAGAAAGTATCTCATATGAACAATGGAGAGAGAAAAAAAATCTACAAAAACAAAAATCTATTCATGTCACAAGAATCCCAGAATGAGAAAAAAAGAAAAGGAGGGATTAAAAAGTATTTCAAGGAAATGTAAAGGAAAAAAAAAAAAGAATATTTCAAGAAAACATGGATGATCATCTCCCAAATTTGACATAAAACATGAGCCTAAAATTGAAGAAAATGAACAAAACCCAAACAGAGGGAACCCCAAGACATCTGTCAAGACACATGATATAGACTAAATTTGATCCCCCATCCCACTCACATGTTTCAGTTCTAACCTCTATGAAACTGGACCTGGCAACTTGGGAGAAACATAGGTTGAGTTAGGTCACAAGGTTAGGATTCTCATGATGGGGTTAGCATGCTTATGAGAACAGACACAGAGAACTTTCACTCTCCATGCACACCAGCAAAGAAAGGTTATGTGAGCGCAAAGCCAGAGGGTGGCTATCGACAAAACCCTGGAGGATAGGTTTCCTCAGAACCTGATCAAATTGGTGCCTTATGTTGGACTTCTACGCAGCAGAACTGTGAGAAAATGCATTACGGATGTTTAGCCATTTTCTAAACCTAGCATTTGGTGCATTTTTATACAAGACAAGAAAGGAGGACTCATAAGGCATAACACTGGACTTTATCAAGATTGAAACCTTCAGTTGTAGTAAAGATCTTGTTAGGAGGATGAAAAGACAAGCTATAGACTAAGTGAATATATTTGCAAACCACTTATCTGACAAAGAACTTCTATCTATAATATATAAAAAAACAACACTCAACAGGGGGAGGAAAAAAAAAAAAAAACATCCAAATAGCAAATGGGCAAAAGACATGAACAGACATTTCAGCAAAGAGAACATGCACGTGGCAAATAAGCACAAGAAAAAACTGTACATTAGTTGCCATGAGGGAAATGTAAAGGAAAAACTTGATTGAAAATCACTACTACCTACCTTTTAGGACAGCTCGTTAATATAAAACACAGTAAAAACTTCAAATGTACGAAAGAGCCAGCTCTCCTCCATTGCTGGTGGGAATGTAAATGGAACAGCCACTCTGGTAAGACAGTTTGATAGGTTCTGCAAAAGCGAAACATAAATGCGACAACCCAGCACTCACTGTCCTGGACCTTTATTCTAGAGAATGAAAATTTAAGATCCCACAAAACACTGTGCCCAAATATTCACTGTGGGATTATTTGTAGTCTCTAAAGACTGGAAACAAACCAAAATATCCCGCAAAAGGGGAGCAGATGAACAAACTGTGGCATTTCCAACCTAGGGAGCACAACTCAGTGATAAAAAGTAATAAAGTTAGGATACCACAAAACGTGGATGGATTCCAGGTATATTATCCTGAGTGAAAACAAACAAACAAAAAAACATCATCCCTGGTCACAGCTGTACGAGTCCCCTCATGTAACAAAATGCCAACAAAATGGCAACACAAAATGCCAAAGTGTAAAACATAGGGGTGAATGGCATGGAAGGGATGGCTGGGGCAGGGGAGGGTAGCATGAGGGAAATCTTTGTGCTGATGGAGTAATTCCATACCTGGATTGTGCTGTTGAACATATAAATGTCCATGACAAAGTGACAGACCTAGACATATCCATCATACCACTGCCAGTTTCCTGGTGCAAATACTGTCCTGCAGTGTTGTAGAATGTTACCTTGGGGCAAAATGAGCCAAGAGTGCCTCTGCAATGGGACATTTCTGTACTATCTGAACCTTCCTGTAAATCACTAAAGGTACCTAAATCCCTCCCTACCTATAGTATTGCTCTACCTTTCAACAAACCACAGAATAGTTCCCTAAAGCTATCAGTCCCACCCTGGCTCCTTGAAGCTCCAAGCTTCCCCAGGACCCTAATGTGTGGGTATTAAGCAGCAGCGTTGGAGGCAGGAGGAACCTGGTGTTGGTCTGTGACTAGGCAGGGCCTGGGCTCTGATGTGCTGTACCCTAAGGGGCAGAGAAGGCCACGTGTGGGACAGGACAGAGGCAGGACCTAGACTGCTCTCCTCCTGAACCTGCTGTTTTGAGTTTGGGAAGGAACTGACAGGACATGGACCTGGTTCACAGCCTGCCCTCCCTCCTCTGGACAGCATCTGTCCCCTGCTCTTGTAGATCCCCTCGCCAACCCTGCCTTCTCCTGCATCCTGCTCACACAGCCATCCCCCAAAATTTGCGCACAATTTACAGATGAACCAGTGGGGGATCAAGGGGTGAACTGCTCTGCTTCAACCCCCCAAAGTGGGGTCCCAGCCCCTCCAAGATCCTGCTGTGTCCAGAAACATGTGTCTGGTAAGTGGGGTCTGAGCAGGTGGCTACTAGAGGTTAGCAGCTCTGGGATCACACTGTGATCCACTTCCCCCTCAAATCCAAATGACCTGGACTCCACCAGCCTCCCCACTGGCTCCTGAAAGCAGCAGCCCTCCTATAAGATCAGACACCATCCATTTTAGAGATACTAACCT
>NW_025411847.1:0-3950 GCF_002201575.2 Neomonachus schauinslandi | reverse complement strand
AGGGCTCCTGTTCAGAGGATTCTACCTCAGCCTGGTGTCAAGGGTCCTCATTTGGGCAGTGCAGAGCTCGGTTGGAGGTTTCATATTCTCGAGACTCCCAAGAGGCCTGATTTTCTGAGGATTCACTTGCGCTTTCTTTGTTGCATCGGTGCTCATGCACTTGGCCCAGGGTCTTGGTGATTCCATTGCCTTGTACAAAGCTGAGATGGAGGGCCCATGGTCCTAAGGCTCCTGGTCACCCTTCTGTGCAGATGACATATTTGCCTTGTGCCAAGCTTGGTCGGAGGGGGTTTGGTCAAAAGGCTCCTGGCAAGTCTGGTTTTCTGGGGATTTGACTGCCCTATGGATCTCGCACAATTAGACAACAAAAAGAAATAAAAATGCAGCCAAACGGGGAAAAAGTAAATTTTTCTCCGTTTGCAGATGACATGATGCTCTATACAGAAAACCCTGATGATCCCAGCAAAAATCTACTAGAACTGATCAATGGATTCAGTAAAGTCCCAGGGTATAATATCAACATGCAGAACTCTGTTGCATTTGTGTACACTACAAATGATGCAGGAGAAAGAAAAAATAAGAAAACAATGCTGTTTGCCATTGCACTCAAAATAATAAGATACGTGAGAATAAACCTAACCAAAGAAGTGAAAGACCTGTACTCTGAAAACTACAAAATAGGGATGAAATAAATTGAAGATGACAGGAAGAAATGGAAAGATTTCCATGCTCATGGGATGGAGGAACAGAATGTGAAAATGTCTATAGTACCGAAAGCAATCCACACATTTAATGCATTCCCTATCAAAATACCAACAGCACTTTTCACAGTGCTAGAACAAGCAATCCTAAAATTTGTATGGAACCAGAAAACATCCCTAATAGCCAAAGCAATACTGAAAAAAAAAAAAAAAAAGGAAATGGGAGACAGCACGATTCCAATCTTCAAAATATATCAAAAGGTTTAGTAATCAAAATAGTATGGTACTGTCATAAAAACAGACACAGAAGGGAGGGGCGGAGGAAGACGGTGGAGGAGTAGGAGACCTGGAGTCTCCAGGATTTTGTCTGGTCCCAGAAATCCAGCTGGATAGGGATCAAACCATTCTGAACACCTACAAACTCAACACGAGATCGAAGAAAAGAATAGCAACAAGTCTCTGAACAGAAAAGCAACCACTTTCTGGAAGGTAGGATGTGTGGAGAAGTGAATATGAGGCAATATTTGGGAGGATAGATGGCGGGGGTGGGGGCCTCCATTGGCCGCTTCTGGCAAGTGATAGAGCCTTGGAGCACAAAATGGGAACTTTTAAAAATCTGCTCCAGTGAGGGACATAGCTCCAGTGGCTAAGCAGGGGATGGAACCCTCACTGGAACAGTATGGTTTCAGGACCCTCCGGGTCACAGAAAGCCCGGCGGTGCCTGAGTGCAGCAGAGCTCCCAGGTATCGGAGCGGGAGAGCCAGCTGCAGAGATGGAGTCGAGGATTGGGCTCTCAGCTCGGGGTTGCCACGAACCATGATCCGCACCACAGTCGGGCCATTGCTTCTCCAGCAGGGACCCAACAAGCAGCAGATCCAGGGAGACTCCCCTTCATCCCCCGGGAGGAGTGGTGCGGGAGAGCACCCAGGGATCTGCTGGGTTTGGAGCCTCCACATGGGGTCGGGTGCCAGAGAAATGCTCGGTCAGAGGCCAGGTGAGCACAGTGTGCACCCGGACTGGGGAGAAGGGAGTGATTGAACGCCTTTCTCTGAGGACTCACTGAGGAGTGGAGCCCGGAGTTCTCAGCTCCTATGGGGCAGAGATTGGGAGACCACCATTTTCACTCTCGTCGTCCCAGGTGCTACGGGAAGCTTGCAGGAAACAAATGCTACCAGAGAGCAAACTCGAGCAGATTACTTATCCCAGACTGGCAAGGGCGGGGCAATTCCACCCCCGGCAAAGACATTTGGGAACCATGGCAACAGGCCCCTCCCCCAGAAGATCAGCGAGAACAGCCAGCCAAGACCAAGTTTACCGATCAATGAGAACGGCAGAACTCCAGCGCTAGGGGAATACTGCAGATAGAATTCATGACTTTGTTACTATGATTCTTTAGCCTTTCAAAGTTAATTTTTTTAACTGTCTTTTTTTTATTATTTCTTTTTCCCTTTTTCAAACAACATCCTTTCAATCCCTTTTTTAAAACAAATATTTTTTATTTTTCATTTTTAGAGTCATATTCTATCCCTTCATAGTAGTTACCCTTATTTTTGGTATATATATAAGTTGTTCTCTCTTTAAAATTTTGAGATACAGTTTCTTCTAACAGACCAAAATATACCCTAAATCTCTAGTGTATGGCTTTGTTCTAGTCTCCTGCCTGATCACATTCTCTCCCCCCTTTTTTTTAAAATCCTCTTCTTTCTTTTTTTCAACCAACTTCTTATCTTATCAATTCCTCTTATAAAATCTTTTATAACTTTCATCTTTACACTCATACCCCATCCCTTCATAGTATTAATCCTTATTTTTGTATATATATAAGTTTTTCTTTCATTAAAATTTTGGGAGGCACTTTCTTCTAACAGAGCAAAACACTCCCAAAATGTAATGTGTGGCACTGATCTATGCACCATCCTGATCATATTTGATCATATTCTCTTTTTGTTTAGTTTTTGTTTGTTTTTATCTTTTTCTTTTTCTTTTTTTTTTCCTTTCCCTTTCTTTTCCCTCGTTTTCAGGTCTTTTCTGATCTGTTCAGTGTATATTTTCAGGGGACATTGTTACCCCGTTAGCATTTTGTTCTCTCATTCATCTATTCTCCTCTGGACAAAATGACAAGATGGAAAAAATCACCCCAACTAAATTAACAAGAGACAGTGCCGACTGCCAGGGACCTCATCAATACAGACATTAGTATGACATCAGAACTAGAGTTCAGAATGATGATTTTCAAGATACTAGCTGTGCTTGAAAAAAACATGGAAGATATTAGAGAAACCCATTCTGGAGAAATAAAAGAACTAAAATCTAACCAAGTCGAAATCAAAAAGGCTGTTAATGAGGTGCAATCAAAAATGGAGGCTCTAACTGCTAGGATAAATGAGGCCGAAGAGAGAATTAGTGATATAGAAGAACAAATGATGGAAAATAAAGAAGCTGAGAAAAAGATAAACAGCTATTGGATCACGAGGGCAGAATTCGAGAGATAAGTGACACCATAAGACGAAACAACATTAGAATAATTGGGATCCCAGAAGAAGAAGAAAGAGAGAGAGGGGCAAATTATAGCAGAGACCTTCCCTAATTTGGGGAAGAAAGAAGGCATCAAAATCCAGGAGGCACAGAGAACCCGTCTCAAAATCAGTAAAAATAGGTCAACACCCTGACATCTAATAGTAAAACTTAGGAGTTTCAGAGACAAAGAGAAAATCCTGAAAGCAACTGGGGAGAAGAGATCTGTAAACTACAATGGTTGAAACATTAGATTGGCAAGAGACCTATCCATAGAGACCTGGCAGGCCAGGAAGGACAGGCATGATATATTCAGAGCACTAAATGAGAAAAGTATGCAGCCAAGAATGCTATATCCACCTAAGTTGCCATTGTAAATAGAAGAGAGGTAAAAAGCTTCCAGGACAAACAAAAACTAAAGGAATTAGCAAACACAAAACCAGACTTACAAAAAATATTGAAAGGTGTCCTATAAGCAAAGAGAGAGCGTAAAAGCAACATAGACTGGAAAGGAACACAGACAATTACAGTAACCGTCACCTTACAGGCAATACAATGGCACTAAATTGATATCTTTCATTAGTTACCCTTAATGTAAATGGGCTAAATGCCCTAATCAAAAGACACAGGCTATCAGATTGGATTAAAAAAAACAAAACAAGACCCATCAATACGCTGTCTACGGGAGGCTTATTTTAGACGCAAACACCACCAGACAGAATGTGATGGGTGGAG
>NW_025411846.1:0-3952 GCF_002201575.2 Neomonachus schauinslandi | reverse complement strand
ATCATGAAAATACACCTTTAAGCACAGTGCACATCACTCAGTAATTCCTCAATAAATATACTTTTGATAATTGTTAGTGCTGTTATTTATATCATTATCAGTCAATATTACTGTTTTCTCTTATTTAAGTAACTTATCCAGAATTGCCAGCCTTTGATTCATATATATAGGAGTCATATATATATGCATATATATACATATATAATATATACATATTTTTTTCCTCTCATGTCTCACTTCATTGACTGTATCTATTGGTAAATACCTGTTTAAATATAAAATTTTAAAAACCCTTTATATAATGTTTTGGGGAATTCTACTAAAATTAAGAATTTAATTTAATTAACTTAGGGTAATACTGAATAGTTATGTTTGGGTCATTAGTAATCCATTGTGATGATCTCCAACTTTTATGAAAGCATTTGTTGCCAGGTAAATTTTTTTTATTTCCTTCCCTCATTACTATCTATCAATCAAATTTAAAAAAAAATCTCTGCCTGAGCAAAAAGAAGAAGAAAGCAAATATATATTTGATATATCTAGTGCTTCCTATTCACTGTATATTTAACTCAATAAATAACACTATAAAGAGACATTATTATCCCCCTTTTATAGATGATTACGCTGGAGCTTAGATTGCACATGTAACTTATCCCAAATCATATATCTGAAAGTTTCAAGAACATAAAGGTTGAATTTAGTCATCCCTTTTTGTAAGATTTTTTTTAAGGGGAGGATATATTTCACTCTGTCCCCTATGTAATTGCCAGACTTTCTTGACGCATTGGTTATTGCTAAAATATAGGCTGGCAGGATTGATGGCATTCCTGGGTAGTTTGCATACGTTCCCTCCTTTAAGACTATTATGCAGCAGCTGCCACTTTTACGTTCGTCATACCTGGTTTTAGCATTATGTGAGTCAAACAGGACATTTCTTCAGGGATCAACTATCCTGAGATTTTAAAATAAGCCACATGGAGATAATAAATGGAGAAGGTGTTGGGTCATCTGTATTACTTTAAATACCTTCCTACGGGCATTTCCAGAGCCTGGAACTCAGAACTCCTTAGGTTTTATATCTATAATATATAAAAAACCAACACTCAACAGGGGGAGGAAAAAAATATATATCCAAATAGCAAATGGGCAAAAGACATGAACAGACATTTCAGCAAAGAGAACATGCACATGGCAAATAAGCACAAGAAAAAAACTGTACATTAGTTGCCATGAGGGAAATGTAAAGGAAAAACTTGATTGAAAGTCACTACTACCTCCCTTTTAGGAGAGCTCGTTAATATAAAACACAGTAAAAACATCAAATGTAGGAAAGAGCCAGCTCTCCTCCATTGCTGGTGGGAATGTAAATGGAACAGCTACTCTGGTAAGACAGTTTGATAGGTTCTGCAAAAGCGAAACATAAATGTCACAACCCAGCACTCACTGTCCTGGACCTTTATTCTAGAGAATGAAAATTTAAGATCCCACAAAACACTGTGCCCAAATATTAACTGTGGGATTATTTGTAGTCTCTAAAGACTGGAAACAAACCAAAATATCCCTCAAAAGGGGAGCAGATGAACAAACTGTGGCATTTCCAACCTAGGGAGCACAACTCAGTGATAAAAAGTAATAAAGTTAGGATAACACAAAACGTGGATGGATTCCAGGTATATTATCCTGAGTGAAAAGAAACAAACAAAAAAACATCATCACTGGTCACAGCTGTAGGGGTCCCCTCATGTAACAAAATGCCAACAAAATGGCAACACAAAATGCCAAAGTGTAGAACACAGGGGTGAATGGCATGGAAGGGATGGCTGGGGCAGGGGAGGGTAGCATGAGGGAAATCTTCGTGCTGATGGAGTAGTTCCATACCTGGATTGTGCTGTTGAACATATAAATGTCCATGACAAAGTGACAGACCTAGACATATCCATCATACCACTGTCAGTTTCCTGGTGCGAATAGTGTCCTGCAGTGTTGTAGGATGTTACCTTGGGGCAAAATGAGCCAAGAGTGCCTCTGCAACGGGACATTTATGTACTATCTGAACCTTCCTGTGAATCACTAAATGTACCTAAATCCCTCCATACCTATAGTATTGCTCTAGCTTTCAACACACCTCAGAATAATTCCCTAAAGCTATCAGTCCCACCCTGACTCCTTGAAGCTCCAAGCTTCCCCAGGACCCTAATGTGTGGGTGTTAAGCAGCAGCGTTGGAGGCAGGAGGAACCTGGAGATGGTCTGTGACTGGGCAGGTGCTGGGCTCTGATGTGCTGTACCCTAAGGGGCAGAGAAGACCACGTGTGGGACAGGACAGAGGGAGGACCTAGACTGCTCTCCTCCTGAACCTGCTGTTTTGAGTTTGGGAAGGAACTGACAGGACATGGACGTGGTTCACAGCCTGCCCTCACTCCTCTGGACAGCATCTGTGCCCTGCTCTTGTAGATCCCCTCCCCAACCCTGCCTTCTCCTGCATCCTGCTCACACAGCCATCCTCCACCCAAAGTTGCCCACATTTTACAGATGAAAGAATGGGGGCTAAAGGGGTGAACTGCTCTGCTTCACACCCCAAAGTGGGGTCCCAGCACCTCCAAGATCCTGCTGTGTCAAGAAACAGGTGTCTGGTAAGTGGGGTCTGATCAGGTGGCCACTAGAGGTTAGCAGCTCTGGGATCACACTGTGATCCACTTCCCCTTCAAATCCAAGTGACCTGGACTTCACCAGCCTCCCCGCTGGCTCCTGAAAGCAGCAGCCCTCCTATAAGATCAGACACCATCCATCTTAGAGATATTAAGCTCTGTCCTCCCAAGTCCCCCTCATTTTGACCTTCCCTAAGAGAGCTTTTTCATGGCTCTAATCAATTCATGCCAAGGTGATATGAGCACAGTGCCTTGAGCTCCCCCAAGGGGCCATGGCTCTAGGCTCTCTTACCTCCACTACAGTCACAGGCAGACTGCAGCTCATTAGCATCCACAAGGCACTTGAGCTCCCACATCCTGTGCTGAGGTTAAGGGATAATCTCTAGTGAGAAGACAAACCTGGAACCTTACTTTCCTCCTTCCTTCTGTCCAATGAGTGGCAGAATCTCAACTCTGCCTATTAAAGGTAGACACCTTCCTCCATATCCACAGACACCTGAGTATTCCATGCGCACCTCTTCCCCCTGTTCCTACCTCTCTCCTCTTTTTTACTCTGTCCATCCATCCCTCCACATAGAGCAGCAAGTAGTAATCTGTGTCTCCCCCAACTTCTGCAGTGCTTCTGTGACTCAGAGCAGAAAGCCCACACTCCAGGCTCCTCACTCCAGTCTGTACGTACCTCACCCACAGGAAATCATCCAGAGGCAGGGAATGGTCCCCTGCTTCTGGCCTCCCTCCAGCCTGGTTGCCTCATCTTGTCACATTTATTCTTCAGAGGTCCGCATCACACAGGGACATGCAGTCAGGAAATACTAGCTCTGGTCACCAGAGTTTGGAAACTTCATGCCAGGGTCCAAACTCCAATTTGCCAGAGCATGTGTGATGGGGCTAGGTATATAAATCATTTTTGCAGAAATACCTACATATGGACATTACAGCTTACTTTTTCCTTCCTTCAGAATGGGGATGACCTCAGCAGCTGACCTTGATTTCTACAAAACAGGATGTCTGAAAGTGTTGATGGGGATCGGAAGGTTCTGCTCAGGGTCAGCTCTGCATAATTCACTGACACTTTCTCAGAACTGTGGAGGTCCCTGCCCACCAACTGGAGAATGTGATGACTTCTAAGGCACAGTAGTGATGGTAACCCAGGTTGTACATCACAGTCACCCAGGGGTTGTTTCCTGTACTCATATGAAATAATGGTTTTAAGTTATTTAGGCCTCTGAAAAATATTAAAACTCTCACTCCTGGAGATGACCAAACTTTTCCAAGCTCCGCATTTATGTCATCTTGGATGGGAGGG
>NW_025411845.1:0-3952 GCF_002201575.2 Neomonachus schauinslandi | reverse complement strand
CCCTCCCTCCCTCCCTCCATCTCTTCCTTCTTCTTTCCTCCTTTCTTACTTTCATTCTTTGTTTCTTTCTTCTTTCTTTTCTCTCTTTCTCCCTCTCTTCTCTCTCTCCTACCTCACACCCACGCCCCTCCCTCCCATCCTTCCTCTTTCTTTCCTTTCTTTCCTTCATTCTTCCCTTCTTCCTTCCTTTCTCTCTCTCTCTTTCTCCCTCCCTTCTCTCTCTCCTACCTCCCACCCACGCGCCTTCCTTCCTCCCTTCCTTCCTTCCATTTGTTTACACTAACTGGGACACATTAATTTGTCCAAAGCTTTTATCCCCTTGCTTGGCACAGTATCCAAATAAGCTGTGGCCCTAAGGGTAGTTTTTCTAAGTATGTCACAGCCACACCTTTCAGGTGGTGAAATTCATGCAGCTCAAGACTGAAACCAGTTCCTGACGGTTAGCAGATGCTGAAGGACGTTGCTAACCATGCTGGAGAAGGCTATCCTTTGACACCTGCGCCACTGTGGATGAGAGAGAGGGGAAATACTGGCCTTCCTCCCTCTCAAGGATGTGCCTGGAGGCGTGGATTGGATAGGAGAACGGCTGCCTCCCTTCTGTCACCCGCTCAGTGTCCACGTGCCCTGCACCCACCGGTAGTGGGATTGTCTGTTTGCCAGAGTTGCAGTGGCCTGAAAATAGTCCTTTCATTTTCAGGGGAATGGACACCATTCTGGAGAAAAGGGAGCTTTTAATACGTTCTGCAGTTACGCTTAAGCACTGCTCACTGGGGTCTCTCTTTATACATCAAGTAAAAGGATCCCTCCCTGCAGTATGCAATGAGACAGAGGTCCTGTCTGCACAACAACTTTGTGTCCTTACACAGAATTACATCCACGTGGGGAGCACGGTGCCTCAGCAGGAAGTCCGGAGCAGCACGGTGACCACAGTGCAGTCAGACAGTCCTTCCGCTGCCTACCTCTGTGGCCTCCCCCTGGCCTCCTGGGTGACAGGGGGCACTGCTGCCCCACCTCTGCCCTGTGCACCAGTTGCCCAGGTGCAAAAGCATATGCAACCTCAAGAGTCTGGAGCCGCATTGGGCCGGCAGCTCCCTTTCCCCTACTAGTGGTACCTGGCATAGCCGGAGCTCTGCTTGTTGTAGAGCTAAAGACAATCAGCTCAAGGCCATCTGGGTTGGTTAGACTGCCACAGCCCGGCGTGAACGTGGGGCCTTGCGTTTCTGAACACGAAGGTGGTGATTGTGTTCGGTGGGTGCCGACCGGGTTCATGGTATTACAAGGAAGGGAAAGCTGTGTTGTATGATGGGAGACCCAGGGATTTAGCGTATAGGGCGTCTTTACACTGTTGGCCCCAAATATAGTGAGCAAGTTCCCTTAGATTCCTTATATACAAGAAAAGTCACCTGCCTTTCTCATGTGGATTATAGCATTATAGTTCTCTTGGTTGAACTACGCAACAAGAGTCCCACTAGTAAGGGGGACTGGTTGGCTCAGTCTGTAGAGCATGTGACTCTTGATCTTGGGGTCCTGAGTTCAGCCCCATGTTAGGTGTAGAGTTTCCTTTAAAAAAACAAAAAAAGGGAGAGAGAGAGATTTTACTTAACACCTTAGAAAAAGGGTGGTGGACCTGAGTGGCTCAGTTGGTTAAGTGTCTGACTCTTGATCTCACCTCAGGTTTGATCTCAAGGTTGTTAGTTCAAACCCTGCTTTGGGCATGCAGCCTACCAAAAAAATTGTTTACTTAAAAAAAGAAGTACTTCTCTTTTTTCACTATATATTCATTTTCTTATGTTTTCAATTTTCCCTGCTATTATACATGCTTACTGACATAATTTTTATGAGTCTATGATATTCCATTTAGAGGTTTGCATTATGTGGACTATTCCTCACATCCTATGTGAGAACTTGGTGGACCCAGGTCCTCTGGGGTCCTTGGTCTGTGTTCTCATCTCATTATGTCTTTTTCTCTTGTCTCTACTAAGGAAATCGTAGGAAACAGAAATTTGCACCTACCGTAGTGCTATGGTTCTGAGGAGCAGGTGAGAAACCTGTGTTTCTCTCTAGCATGCTCCTCCTCAGGGTAACACATTTGCTGGCCAGCTCTCACCTCTTCTCAGTGTCTCATTTCCTGCCCCTCCCCATGGCCACCTGTGATTGTCAGTCTCTGACCTTTCTTTGCCCAAATGGTGGTTGCTACGGGCTCCCTCAGAGCACCGTCAGCACGTAAACAAAAAGAGAAGGAAGGTCACCCATGAAATCCAAAAGGCTGGGTGCTTCTTCAGAAGGAAGATGTACAGCCCATCACCTGGCCCATCCCCCAGGGAGGCAGGAGGTATTTGGGGGGATGGGAGAGCAAACCAAGGCTGCCCTTTTCCATGTGGTATCCCAGGCCTTGGACCACAGAGTTTTCTCTGTGCCCCTCCGTGTTGCTTTGTGCACACATCAGTAGCTTCGGCAATGGTGATGCCCACTGGCTGTGCTTACCAGACCTCGCTCCTCTGGGAGACTTCTGAGCCAAGTGACCTGCCAGTGCGACCTCCTAAGGACCATTTTCATCTGCAGAGTGAGCTCTGCTGCAGAAGCTGTGTGGCCAACAGGAGAATGGGTGTCCCGGGGTAGCAGAGAAGTTTTGCTCATGGATCATTGCCATGGGTCTTCTACTTCCTTTCAGTGACCGCTTCCAAATGTCCAATCAAGTTCAGCTCTGTTGGGGTAAGAAAGAATTCATGTCAATCGATGAGGCAGGTTATAGTCAAAATAGCGACTGGGGTGCATGGCTGCCCAGGCACTTGATAATTTAGATCCAACATGTGATGCAGGCAATTCTCCCCTCAGCCACTCACCAGCTCAGTATGTCTGTGTGTCTGCTGTCTTTTGTGGCTAGGATATTTTTCAGTATATTCACCAAATCTCCTTTCTTAAGAGATGGCCCATCTTGACAGTTGTCTAGCCTGCTTTCATCAGTGATCAATTAATGTGGCTCTAAGCTTGTATTGTTGACTTTGCTGGTCATAGACCTTCCTTCAGAAGCAGTACCTCAGGGCAAAAGGTTTGTTCCCAGTGGGCTGCAGGGTTCCACCTGGCAGTTTGCCTCCACAGGGCAATCCAGAGACAGAATCACAGATGCAGTTGCGTCTTCATCTCATGAAGTTTGTGAAAGTCACGGTGAGTCTCCGTGACCCATCTTGTATCCACAGTAGACCAGCCTAGTAAAATGAAGAATGGTTGGAATAACCCACTCTGCCTCTATGCAGAGCTTCACAATCTTACTAATCTCTCCCATCCCCCCAAGGATGCTGCATGGCCTCTGATTTAGTCTGAGGAAGGGCATGGTTCCAAAGGCCTCTGTTTGGTCTCCTCTTTCCTAATAAACATCAGACCAAGGTTCAGAAACCAAAGTGGGAATTGCACCAGAGCTAATATGAGTATTTCCATTCCACATTCTTGACCTGGGGAAATGAGCACAGGATGACTCTCTGGTCTCAGTGAACAAACTGTTAAATGTAGGACAAGGCTTCTTCTATTTCCACACCTTCCAAAGCCCCTACTCCAACTGTTGGGCTGGTCATGTGACAGTCCTGGTCTTTGGGCATCAACATATGTTCGGAATCATTCTATAAAAGTTCCCAGAAAAGGTAGTGTTTCCCTTTTTTCCAGAGTTGGTCCCACCAGTGAATATCTCTGTCTTGGGGGACATTTGGGGAAAGTTGGGGGTGGGAGATGAGATGCATGGCACACATGGAGAAGGCGGTAGGGTCATTTCCCAAAGGGCTCCAGTCTCTCCCTCACTCTAGGGGCTCAGAGGCCCACACTGGCTTAGGGCTTATAGCTGGGGAAGAGACCATGACTCTTCACTATAATAACTACACAATCTAGATATTTATTTTTTCTGCTACATTGCCCAACAATTTCAATCTGGACAGACCTGCTCAACTGTCCAACAGCACACACC
>NW_025411844.1:0-3954 GCF_002201575.2 Neomonachus schauinslandi | reverse complement strand
AAAAGAGCCTGGAGAGAGAAAGGAGAAATGCAACGCGGGAGGGCGGCCCGTCCCCGGCCCCCAGCCCGCCCGCCGCGGCTCGCTCGGCCCGGGGCCCCCCGACCGCCCGGACCGGCTCCCCAGAGCGCCGGGCCCTCCGCCGCCCCTCGCTCTGCCGCCCTCCCGCGTTGCATTTCTCCTTTCTCTCTCCAGGCTCTTTTTCCAATTTGTTATTTCTTTACCTTTGTCTTCCTCGATGAAATTTTCCCTCCTAATCCTCTTTCCTTCTTCCACTATCTCTTTCGTTTCTCTTTATTTCTGTTTTACTTTCTGCCTCTTTCTTTCTCCAGTTCTGTTCCTCTCCTTTCTTTCCACTTCATTTTTCATCACTTCGTCTTTCTTTCCAGTCTGCCTTTGCCTCTTATTTCTGTAGGTCTTTTCCTGTTATTCCGGGGTTTTTTCCTCTTTTTTTTTTTAACAAAATAAAAACTGGAGATTTTCTCTAGCTTTTCCCTTTTTTTACGACTTTATTTTCTGTCTTAAATTTTCCTTCACTTTCTTCTTTTTCGTTCTTGCTCTCTCTCTTTTTCATCTTTCTCATTTTTCCAACCTTCCTTTTGAGTTTTCTGTGTTTTTTCTCTTCTCAATTTCTTTTCCTCCCGCCGCCCTCACACTTTCTCTCTCTCGTTTTCCCAGTTTCCCAGACTCTGTGACACACTCTGCTCCTGCCACCTTCCCTCCACCTCTCCCAGCTTGCGGCCACCTCTGCCACCTTTCTCCAGTCCTCCTCTCCTGTCCCTCCTGGCTTTCACTAGTCCTGTTCTGGGCCTGAGTCTAGCTGCTTGCGGGTCTCTGCAGCTGGGTCCCCAGGCTGGAGGGTGCACAGGCTTTGGGCAGGATGCCTGCCCTTCTTCTCTGCTCCCGAGTCGCTGGAAGCCTGGAGCCCACCCCCCCAGAGCTCCCTCCACCCACTCTGTGCCCGGGCCCTGCCAACAGTCTTTGCTTGGGCCCCACGGCAGCAGTGGCAGGGGGACTGGCGGGCGGGTCCCCGTAGACACAGCAGGACGGCTCACCTTCCATGTCCCTGGTGACGGTGCTGAAGTGCATCCCTGCCAGGGATCCCAACAGCCGGTGGAGCTTCGCCTGGTCGGAGGACCGGGGGCCCAGGCGAACGGTGCGCTCTGCGGCCTCTGCTGCAACCAGAGAGGCGATGCTGAACGCGCTGGCCCGGGGAGACAGCGGGCTCCGCGCGTCCATAGGCGCCCTGGCGGCCTGGCCGGCGCCGCCTCCGACTGCGTGCACCCAGCCGCACCGAGGCCAGCCCAGCCCACGGGACCCGGGGGCGGGGGCCTGCGATGCCACTCACAGCCTCCAGCCCTGGGCCCAGGGGATTATGGCGTCACAGCCCCCCACTCCGGGCTGGTGGCAGCCAAGGGGCCCAGATGGGTGGAGCGCCCTGGGAGTGTGGGGCCCTTCTGTTTTTCAAGCTCCCTGCCCCTGGCCTCTGCTCCCAGGGACCTCCGTGACCAGCGCCCTTCGAACATCCCGCTGTTCCCACCGAGGCCGGGGTTCCCTCTGTCCAGCGAAGCCACTGTCAGGTTCTACAGTCCCCGAGTGGAAGCAGCTACTCCGGGAGCGCCCAGCCTCAGCCAGGGTCAGTGAGGCACCGATGGATCACCATGGGGCCGCCTGGGCTCAGCCTTGCCCCTGCCCTCAGCCCCTCCCGCCTCCTCCTCCCTGGCTGCCCCTGCACCTGGGTGAGGAGAGGGCAGTTCAGGCTCCGGCACTGGCCACAGGCGGACAAGCCCAGAGCTGTGGCGTCGTCCGTTCCTCAGCGCAGCGGAACGGGACCCAGCCCAGCAAGCGCCCCCCCAGCCCCCTTCAGCCGGCTCACTGTCGTGGCTGGGGACCCCGAGCAGAGGGACACCGCCCAGGCCGCGCAGCCTGGGAGCCCGAGTGTCACGCGCACCCGCGCACCACCGGCCTCTGGCCAGGACGCTTATACATCCGGAGGGTGGGCAGTGCCCGCTCCTCCGACCTCCCCGCGCACCGGCCGGGCGCAGGGAGGGCCGGGGGCGGGGCCTGGACTGGCCCAGGGAGCCGAGGACACGTCGGAGGAGTTCAGGCCGCCGGGTCGGATTGTACGCTGCCCCCTGCCACCCACCCTGCCCACCTGGGAAAGCCCTGATGCCTTGGTGTCCAGCCAGGCCCCGGAAGATTGAGTCAAGGCCAACCCTGAGGCCTCAAGGCCTCTAGGCCCGGGCATCCAGGACACTGAGGCCTAACTTGGCCTGTGCCTTCCCTCACCTACTGCCACTGAGGTCTTCTCTGACCAGTTCAAGGCATCCATGGCTTCGCAGCCCAGAGTTTCCCCAGCAGAGCATCAAGTCTCTCAGCCTCCCAGGAGCCTCTCTGGCCCTTCACTGAGGCTCTGGCAGTCAGGGCCTCCATTTCCAAGGCTTCTCGCCTGCAACCGTGTTGTAGGCCTTCGCCTGTGCTTGCCTGAGATGAGGGTGGGAGGCAGGTGGCGTCTTCCAGGGCTTTTACAATCCCGGGGCCTCAGACCCCAGGCTGGAGAGGGTGCTGGCTAGGAAGTGGGGAAGGCTCAGGAACTGAGGACCAGGGAGTAAGCTCCAGTAGGAAGGGACTGGCTCCTGGGCCTGAGGTCCAGGAAAGAGCACAAGGCGGTGAGTGCAGCGCGGGAGCATGCGGGTATATGACTGGGGTGTGGTGTGTGTGACTTCCCGGACAGTGAGCCCCCCTTACTTGCCCCCCCCGCCAGCTGCGGCTGTAGTTGTGGAGCGTGGAGGGAAAGGGAAGCTGTTGCCAGAGCGTGCCTTCAGTCCAGAGTGGCCATTTGGGGCTGTGACAGTGACACTGACCTGTGGGACCTATGGGCAGGTCCAGGGGGTTGTGAGATGTGGAACCATCTGGGCTTAAGGTCCCTCTTCCTCTTCCCTGAGCAGGGCAGCCCACTGCCTCCGGGACCCCAGGAAGAGCTGCGTCTGATGGCGGGGAGAGCCCAGCTGGGAGGGGACATTGGTGGGGCCAGGTGGTGGCAGTGTTGCAGGAGTCATGCCCACTGCTGGCAGTCCGCACCCAGAAGGGCACGCAGGGCAGTGTCACCAGGGGTACCTCACGCCAGCAGTCCGTGCCCAGAGAGGCCCTGGGCCCTGCCGGCTGTGTGGGGGGCCCATGTGGGGGCTCTGGGAGGGGCTCCTGTGTGTGGTTGTGCATTCTCTGGGAGGCCTGCTGCCCCAGCAGGTGGGGATGCTAGTGGTTGTGTCCTGTGCACCTGGGGAGCCTTCTGCGTGTGTCTGGGCACACACCTGAGGGCAGTGGCCAGATGTGGAGTCGGAGGTGACACCAATATTGAGAAGGGAGAAGTGAAAGTGAAAAGCCCTGGGGCTTCCTGGATGGGCCTCTGGGGCACCGTCCTGAGGCCCTCGGGCCTCCTCCGTGTCTGAGGTGGTGGAGGGGAGCGCACGATCCTCCCAGCCCCTCATTAACCCCTTCCTGCCGGAACTGAGACCTGCTGGGCCGGGTTGGGAGGGCAAAAGTGCCGGAGCAGAGGACTCTGTGGGGTGGGCAAACCCTGGTCGAGGAAAAGGGCGCCGGGAAGAGGTGAGGGGCCTCACCCAGGCCGCTCTGTCGTCGCGGGGCCGACCCATTTCCACCCGCGGCCGATACTCACCCGCGCGACTGCAGAACCCCAGACCCCGCGGCTCAGTGCCCGGGCCCTCCTGGAGCCCTCGACTGGAGAGGCTCGAAGCGCGAGGCCGCCCGAGCCTCCAGCCCGCGGCGGAGGCGCTGCCTCCAGCGCCCACCCGGGCTGCGCCTCTCGGAACCACCCTGCGTCCCTCCTGGGGCGCGCACCGCCCTCTGCGCTGCGCTCCGCCGCCCCGCAACCCGCCCGCGCGCTCGCTGCCGCCGCCGCCCCGGCCCCGGCCCGCAGCCCGGAGGGAGCGCGCGCGC
>NW_025411843.1:0-3955 GCF_002201575.2 Neomonachus schauinslandi | reverse complement strand
GGAGCCAAAACCAAGAGTCTTAGGATTAACCCAATGAACCACCCAGGCACCTCATTGTTTTTTCTACTATGGGCCCTCTTGTCCCACCTGTTGCCATAAGTCATTGAGATCTTGGGGATTTGGTCTGCGCTCCCACCCCCAACACTCCTGGTGGCTAAGAGCTGAGTGCATGTCTCCTCCGTTTCACCTCAGGATAAAAATGGCTCAGCCACAGAGAGGAATGAGACCCGCGTGCTCTGGACCAACCGGGCTGACCTGCTGGAGATACCAATAACACCTGGTGCCCGCCTTCGTAGGCAGAGACCTCAGCCACATCTCCACATTCCTGGACGCGTACACAGCTTTTCCACCACCCCGAGGTGCTGGACCTCTCCTCTACAACGTGAGCCCCCTGCCCCTCCACAGCCCAGTGAGATCTGGCCACCGCCTGGTTGTGAGTCTTGGGAATGTCACCAAACTTCCTCGAGCCTCGGTTTGCTCCTCTGACTGGGGCAGACTTATTATAGGGACTCAGTGGTGTCCTTTAGGGAAAGTACACCTGGGGTCCTGGGCCTACAGAAAGGCCTGCTAGAGGGGCTGTGGTTGTGCTCATTTATCATTGTCCTGCTCCTCACGAGGAATCCTCTGCCTCATCCCTCACTGTCACTATGGTCTCGAGCTGGGCTCTTTTGCCATTTGAAAGGGAGATTTGAGACTCCATCTGGGGTCCGTGTCCTGGGTGAAACCAGAGCAGGGATGCCTGGGGCTGAGCAGGGGGCCCAGACCCACTCAGATATCTGTGATGGGGTGGTTGGGGCCCTTCCATTCATCAAGCCTTCAGGAAGCCCCACCCAGTGCAGGTGCTTCCCTAGGAGCTGACTGGCCCCTGCACAGAGCAGACAGCACCCCAGGGCTCCAGACTAGTCGGGGGTCAGACAGTGACACTAGACATGATGAGAGGTGGCATCCACAGGACATTTCATGTGGTGCCCCTCTGGCCTCCTCTAGATATGGGGGCATTCTCTCTACTTCTGATGAGCTCGGCGGAGCCCTGGAGCAGCGGAACATGTGAGTGAGCTTCGGCTACTACAGGAGGGAATTCCCTCCCCATGAGGGCAGCGAGGGGACTGTAAGATGGGGGGGCTGCTGGACCCTCATCCCACACATCTGCGAGTCCTGTTTTAGGAATCGGGGAAAAAGGGGAGCTGTGGGTGGGCTGTGGGCACTGTGGGAGAGCAGAGGGGGCTGGAGGACAGCTTCAGCCCCTAAGAGAGTCATTGCCCATCCCTGCCCCCTCCCAGCCCTGTCTCTACCCCAATCCCGGGACCCACAACAAGGAGTGTGGGGCCATCCCACTCAGCGATCTGGTGGAACCTGGACACTGGGTGCTCAGCAGGTGCTCAGGAGACCCAGTGAGAGCTCAGGGACAGACGTCCCCCACCCTGTGGGAGATGAGTGTCAGTGGAAAGAGACCCACTCATGGCACCTAGTGAATGAGGCAGCATTAGGCACCGGAGGTAAAGCTGGAGGTATTGGGAGGGTCCTGGGAAGGCCTGGCAGGAGACAGAGTCCCTTTGCTCCCTCCTTGGCTGGATATTCACAGAGCAGTGATGTGTGCAGTGAGGGCAGTGAACAGGCCCAACAACACCCCTCCCTGGCCGCATGCAGTTGAATCCAAGTGGCAAGTGGGCAAGGACACAGACTGACGAGTGTGCCCGGACTCCCCCAAAAAGGACAGAAATGGCCACACCATTGATCAAGGGCCCCCCCTCACAAAGGCTTTTGGCAGCCTGTCCTCTGTGACCAGGTCTGTGTCAGGCAGTCCTTCCAGATCACAAGTGGACAAGGAGTAGGCCCGGTCTCTGACATTCAGGGGTTCCCTGGGACATCTGTGTGGGAGGGTGCCTTGTCCTCTGACTCCCTGCCTACCTGTCTGTCCCCAGGGCCATCTCCTCCATCCTGGGCACATGGCTGGACCAATATCCCCAGGACTTTTTCCAGCCCCCAGAATTTCCCTGCCTGAACGTGCTGCTCACGTACATGGGCCTCCATATGCCAGGCTCGGACCTGGAACTCCATGCCCAGCGTCTACTGCAACAGCTGCAAACCCTGGAGCCCCCAGAGCCAGAGGCTGGGGGTGAGGAGGGCCTGGGGTGCCCGGCGAGGGCCCGTGGAGGGAACCGGGCAGGCTACGCAGAGCAAGCCTCCGTAGAGTGCGGTTGGGCCGGGAGCAGTGTATAGTCCCAGATCCCTGTCCCCATGGCCTGCCGTCCGGGGAGACCTCCCAGGGATCAGATCCTGGACTCAGCACTGAGTGGAGGGAAAAGTTTCCTTCACATAGGAGGGCCGTGGGAAGCCCATCAGGCTGACGAGACTTTCTCTTCTTGGAGCTACAGCACCAGCCCCGGAGCGAGATCCGGAAGGAGCGCAAGAACTGGGCCCAGCTCCCGCTGTGGCCCCTGCTGTCGCCTCAGAGCCCCCGCGGGCCGAGCCCGTCCCTGCTGTGGGGGCTCAGCCACTCAGGAGAGCAGGGGCGCCCCCCGCCCCATAGGCGCCGGCGCAGGTGCTAGTCCGAGCGCTCGTTCACGCTCCTGCGCTGGAAGAGCCACCCGCACCGATGCCCGACCCGGAGGTCGAGCAGGGTCCAGGCCCTGGTCCTGGGGTCGCCGCCGGGCCCGAGCAGCCCCCTGCCTCCGTGGGGCAACCAGCCCCGGCCCCTGAGCAGCAGCTCATGCTGGCTACAGCCCCAAAGGACGGCTTCCCCTCCCCTGTCATTGCATTCTTTGTAGTGTTTGTGGTCTGTATGCACCTGTATAGTGGCTTCCTGTACTTTGTTCCTTAAATAAAGTAGAATCTGAGTTTACATAAAATGTTACTCTGATCCTTTTCTTTTCCTTTTTTTCTAATGAAGATTTTATTTATTGATTTGACAGAGAGAGAGAGAGCGCGTGACAGCAGGAATACAAGCAGGGGGAGTGGGAGAGGGAGAAGCAGGCTTCCCACGGAACAGGGAGCCCGATGTGGGGCTCGATCCCAGGACCCTGGGATCATGACCTGAGCAGAAGGCAGAAGCTTAAGGGCTGGAGCCACCCAGGCGCCCCTACTCTGATCCTTTTCTTTTCTTTCTTTCTTAGTTTTTTTATAATGCTTTTATTTATTTATTTGAGAGGGAGAGACACAGCGAGAGCCGGAACACAAGCAGGGGGAGTGGGAGAGGAGAAGCAGGCTTCCCGCGGAGCAGGGAGCCTGATGGGGGCTCAGGCCCAGGACCCTGGGATCATGACCTGAGCCGAAGGCAGAAGCTTAAGGGCTGGAGCCACTCAGGCACCCCTCTGATCCTTTTCAATTGTATATCCAGGTGCCATGTGGTACACTCAGAGTGTTGCTCAACCATTCACTTCTAGAACATTCCCATCACAGAGACCACTGCTCTTCTCCCTGTCTCTGATGTTTACCTGTTCTGGGATTTTCCTGTGCCTGGAATCCTACAATATGGCCTTTTGTGTCTGGTTACAGAACAGAAGAGTCATTCATAATGGTTTTCAATTTTTTATAAAAATAACATTTTTATTACAAAGGAATGTTCCTGACAATGCAAAGATTCTGGGAAGCCGCAAAATGAAGTCTTTTCATTATGTGGGATAGGTTCCCATTCATAAGGATGCCTCGAAAGACAGAAACCACAAGAGAAATGTCTGGGTCCTTGAGACACCTTTAAATTCTTTCATTTTCCTGGATAGACCACGTTTATCTTACTGTAATGTGCATATTATAAAAATGTTAAAATCTCACATGAAATCTTCCCATTTACTACTAATATATTTGGTACTAAAGTAAACAGTTCTTTAGGTATTAGCCAGATTATGTTTATTTAGTAAAATAATCGTTTGAATATGAAGAAAAGAAGACACATTCCTTCTCCCAAGAAATAATCACCCTTAACACATGAGTCCATCTTCTAGTCCTTTCCCTCTGA
>NW_025411842.1:0-3956 GCF_002201575.2 Neomonachus schauinslandi | reverse complement strand
CAATGAATGGGTCAACCAAGTAATCAAAGAACAATTTAAAAAGTCCTCGGAAACAAAAGAAAATGAAGACAATACCGTCCAAAATACATAAGCAAAAGGTGTTCTAAGAGGTCAGTTTATAGCAATACAGGCCTACCTCAATAAGTAAGAAAAATCTTAAATAAACACCTAACCTTACACCTAAAGGAACTAGAAAAAGAATTCAAACAAACCCCAAACTAGCAGAAGGAAGGAAACAGTAAAGATTAGAGCAGAAATAAATGAATTATGTAGAAAATGAATAAACAATAGAACAGATAGATCAACAAAACCAGGAGTTGGTTCTTTGAAAAGTTCAACTAAATTGATAGTTCTAGGGGCACTTGGGTGACTCAATAGGGTAAGTGTCTGACTCTTGATTTTGGCTCAGGTCATGATCTCAGGGTTGTGAGACTCAGACCCGTGTGGGGCTTCCCTCCCAGTGAGCAGTCTGCTTGAGATTCTCTCTCTTCCTCTCCCTTTGCCCCTCCCCCCACTCTCTCACAAACTCTCTCTAATATTTTTAAAAATGGACAGAGTTCTAGCCACCCACTTCAACAACAACAACAAAAAAAAGTTAAAGGACACAAAAATCAAACATGAAAGAGGAGAAATAACCAAAACCACAGAAATACAATTATAAGAAAATATGATGAAAAGCAACATGCTGACAAATTAGCCCAAACAGAAAAAAATAGATAAATTCCTAGAAACATATAACCTTCCAAAACTGAAGCAGGAAGAAATAGAAAATTTGAATAGATTGATTTCAACAAGTTGACTGAATCAGTAATATAAAAAACTCCCAAGAAACAAAATTATAAGACCATTTGGCTTCACAGGTAAATTCTAACAAAAATTAAAAAAAAAAAAAAAACTGTTACATCTAATCCTTTCAAATAATTCCAAAAAATAGAAGAAAGGAAAACTTCCAAATCTATTCTATGAGGCCAGCGTTACCCTGATACTAAAACCAGATAAATAAACCACCATAAAAGAGATCTGCAGGCTAATATCTCTGATAAATATAGATGCAAAAATCCTCAACGAAACACTAGCAAACACAATCCAACAATATATTAAAAATGTCATTTTATTCCGAGGATGCCAGTGTGGTTCGGTATTTACGCATCAATTAACATGATACATAACATCAGTAAGAGAAAGGTTAAAAATCACATGATTATTTCAAAAACACAGAAAAAGCATTTGACAAGGTACAATATCCATTCATGATAAAAACCTTCCACAACGTAACTTTAGAGGTAAATTATATAGAGACATCATAAAAGCTATATATGAAACCCCACAACAATCACCATACACAATGAGGAAAAACTGAGATTTTTCTTCTGTGGTCACGAACAAGACAGCAATGTCCACCCTCACCACTATTATTCAGCATAGAACTAGAAGTCTTAGCTACAGCAAATAGACAACAAAAATAAATAAAAAGCATCTGAATTGGTAAGGAAGTAGTAAAACTTTTGCTATTTGCAGGTAATATGGTACTGTATATAGAAAACCTGAAAAAAAAAAACACCAAGAAAATACTAGAACTGATCAATTACTTCAGTAAAGTCACAAGATACAAAATCAATGTGGAGAAATCCATTGCATTTCTACATACTAATAATAAAGCAACAGAAAGAGAATTTAAGAAAACAATCCCATTTTAAGTTGCACTAAAAACAATAAAATGCCTAGGAATAAACCTAACTAAAGAGGTGAAAGAATTTTACTCTGAAAACTATAAAACATTGAAAGAAATTGAAGACAAAACAAATAAATGAAATGGCTTTCCATGCTCATGGATTGGAGAACAAACACTGTTAAAATGTATTACCCAAAGCAATCTATACATGTAATGCAATCCTATCAAAATTCCAATAGTATTTTTCACAGAACTAGAACAAAAAAGTCCTAAAATTAAATGGAACCAGAAAAGACCCTGATAGCCAGAATGGTTTTGAAAGAGAAATATTACAATTCCAGATTTAAATGATATTACATTGCTTTTTAATAAAGACAGTATGTTACTGGCACAAAAACAGACACATAGATCAACAGAACATAATAGAAAAAAAATAAACACAATTTTAGAGTAAATCAATCTTCAAAAAAATCAGGAAAGAATGTCCAGTGGGCAAAGGAACATTTCTTCAACCATAGTGCTGGGAAAAGTGGTCAGCTACATGGGAAAGAATGAACTGGATCACTTTCTTATGCCATACACAAAAATAAATTCAAAATGAATTAAAGACCTAAATATGAGACCTGAAAACATAAAAATGCTAGAAGAAAGCACAGGCAGTAATGTCTCTGACATCAGCTGTTACAACATTTTTCTAAAAGTTTATTTTTTCAAGATTTTTTTATTGATTTGACAGAGAGAGGGAAAGAGATAACAAGAACAGGAACACAAGCAGGGGAGTGGGAAAGGGAGATGCAGGGTTCCCGCTGAGCCAGGAGCCCGATGTGAGGCTCAGCCCAGGACCCTGGGATCATGACTTGAGCCAAAGGCAGACGCTTAACGACTGAGCCACCCAGGCGCCCCTAGCAGCATTTTTCCAGATAGATCTCCTGAACACAGGCAATAAAATATAAACTACTGGGACTACCTCAAAAGGCAAAGCTTCTGTACAGAAAGGAAACAATCAACAAAAATTAAAGACAACCTCCAGAATCAGAGAAGGTATTTGCGAACAGCTATCCAATAAAGGGCTAATTTCCAAAATATATAAAGAACTTACACAGCTCAACTCCCAATAAACAAATCATCCAATTAAAAATGGACCGAAGACATAACAAACATTTTTCCAAAGAAGACGTCCCATTGGCCCACAGACACATGAAAAGATGCTCAATATCATCATCATCAGGGAGATTCAAATCAAACTATAATGAGATACCACCTCATACCTGTCAGAATGGCTAAAATCAACATCAACACAACAAAAGAACAAGTGTTTGTGAGGATGTGGAAAAGGAACCCTCTTGCACTATTGATGAGAAAACAAACTGGTCTAGACTCTGTGGAAAACAGTATGGAGGTTCCTCAAAAAGTTAAAAACACAACCACCGTACAAGCCAGTAAGCACACTCCTGGGTATTTACCCAAAGAATACAAGAACACTAATTGAAAGGGATATATACAGCCCTATGTTTACAGCAGCATTATTGACAATTGCCAAATTCTGGAAGCAGCCCAAGGGTCCATCTGTTGATCAGTAGATCAATAAGATGTGGTATGTATGTAAACACACATACATATAAACCATATAAATATATATGTATTTATATATATATATATAATAGATATTATAAGACACACAAACACACACACACACACACACACACACACACACACACACCAAAAACGGAATATTATACAGCCATAAAAAATAACGAGATCTTGCCATTTGCAACAACATGGATGGAGCTTGAGTGTATTATGCTAAGTGAAATAAGCCAGTCAGTGAAAACAGATACCATAGGATGTGTATATCAACTATAGTAGAATGGAAAAATTAATAATAAAAAATAAACTGGGAATAAAAAGAAAGAGATGGCTTTATTTAGTTTTAATTTTATTTCAATATAGTGAAAAGGTAATGTTGCATTAATTTTAGGTGCAAGAACTTGAGATTCCACAACTTGAGATTCCACAAGCTTAAATATTATGCTGCTATGCTCACCGCAAGTGCAGTTACCATCAGTCGCCATACAACAGAATTACAGTATCAGTGACTATGTTCCCTATGCTGTGCCTATTAATAAACCCAATTAAAAATGGGTTTATTAATTATTGTAGTGTGGGGAGCACCCATCGTAGGGGAATCATAGGACATCTCAGAATGAAAATTATAGAAAGAATATATAATGTTTAGTTTTGTGTTAGGTGATTGTGCAAGGCTTTTAGGAAGTGGGGTTTGCTT
>NW_025411841.1:3034-3960 GCF_002201575.2 Neomonachus schauinslandi | reverse complement strand
GAACACTTCATCTAAAACTAATGATGTAATGTATGGGGATTAACATACAAATAAAAAAACATTTTAAAAACCTCTCAGTAAACTGGGGCAATAGAGGTAAGAGTTCAACTTGAAAAAAAAAAAAAACTACAAGAAACTTCCTGCCAAATTTATACTTAATGGTCGGAAACTAGAAGCCTTCCCACTAAGATCAGGAGCAAGACAGATATGTTCCCTCTCACTACTCCTTTTCAGCATTGTGCAGAAAGTAGTAAGAAATACAATTAGACAAGGAACAGAAAAGAAACGTATATAAATGGAGAAGGAAAAGTTAAAAATGCTGTTGTTCATACTTGAGCTATTTATTGGATAGAAAACCCAAAAGAGTTGACAAAGCACTCGTGAAAATGATAAGTAATTTACCAAAATTGCAAGACAAAATTTTAATATACCAACTGCAACCCTACCATATTCCATCAATGAACAAGTGTAATATGAACTGGAAAACACAATATCATTTACATTAGCACTAAGGGGGAAAAAAAGAAAAAAAGGAAGAAAGAAAATTGTTGGGTACAAATGTAATACAATATGTACCAGATCTCTATGGAAAATGGTGCAGAATTCTGATGACTGCAATTAGAACCGAATAAACGATGAGATGCTCCATTTTCAAGGATAGGAGAACTTAATGTGAAGATATTGGTTCTATTTGTTTAGATTTATAGATCTACTGAAATACCAATGAAAATTCCATCAAGTTATGTTGCGGACATTGACAATGTGATTATATAACTTATGTGGGAGAAAAAAGACCTAAAATAGCCAACACTATATTGAAAAGGAAGAATGTTGAAAGATGAGTGATATCCAAATTCAAGATTTTCTACAAAGTTGCACAAATCATGACTGGCTGTCTGGTGTGAGAATAAATGAAGACATCAATG
>NW_025411841.1:907-2934 GCF_002201575.2 Neomonachus schauinslandi | reverse complement strand
AAAGAAATTAATTAAATAAATCTAGAAAAACACTTTGGGATTGGGCTGGTTCAGGTGCTCCTTTGGGTGCATCCAGACTGGGTGACCCTAGCCTTTGAAGGCAACTTCAGAATCCAATACCTTGCCTTGGCGTGCTCTTGCCACTAGATATCTGTGTCCAGGGCCATACAGCCATGCATCTAGATGCAAAGGTCCTCTTCATCCCACGTCTGCACTGGGTTCTAAACGCTGTCTGGTAAGCCAGATTCTGGGGCTGAGAAGAAAGAAGAGGAACACCAGGAACTCACCATGACTCTAAACAGGTTGTGCCAAAGAGAGATTATAAACTTTCAATCAGCGGCAAACTGGCTTCCCTAAGCTGCATAAAAGGCCAGAAATCATGAATCTGATGACTGGATGGAAACCCAGTGGGGAAGCACACTGTTCTGTGACTGGGGAGGGAAGTGAGCAGTGCTTATGAAAGAGTTGCAGAATATGCTTTGCATCGTAGGACAGAAGACGGGTTCAATCTAGTCTAGACGCGAGATTCTCTTTTTCCCTCATGATAAGGAAAGCTAGCAGAAAGTTTATTTAAACCACTTCTTGAGCTTCAACTTTGTTTGATAATATACTGGAGAAACTGAAAAACAAGTCCAAGCTGATACATATATACATAGCTTTTAATAATGTAAATACAACAGCCAATGTTAATCCACTCTGTACTGCTTTAAGTGAATATACACTGTAAAAACATTTGTTAGTTGAGGTGGCCTTTTTCTTTTTTTCTCTGAACAGGAATGTAAATGTCTATTTCACTAGAAATGACAAGTTTCTTTGTTTGTTTGTTTTGTTTTGTTTTTATCCAATGAAAAGTGAAATATAAGACAAGCTGATGACAAAGTATTTGTCTTCTAGATCAGGCATTTTTATTTTCAAATACGATCCTCAACAACCCTCCCCAGCTAAGTCTTAGCCTATTACAGGAAGGCTTGGAGTCAATATGTGACACTCTAGTCCCAGGGAGAGGGTTTTAGAGGACCTAGTCCAATATTTGTTTTGTTCTTACAGAAAAAGAAACTGAAGCCCAGAAAGATAAAGTGGCTTGGCGAAAATCACATGGTTAGTGACAGAAACAGGATTAAAACACCAGTGCTGTGGGTCTCAGAACGAATCAGTAAATTAAGGACAGGCACCAGGATGACACAAAGGACAAAATTCCCTTCTCAAATCTTGTCCTGCAGCAAGGCTGGGGAGGGCCGGAGACCACAGTAGGAACCATAACTGGTCTACACTTCCTTGGAGTTATTTAGGCCCATCCAAAAAAACAAAAAACAAAAAAAAATGACGCTGGAACAACTGGACATCCTGATGTAAATAAAGAAATTAATTAAATAAAT
This sequence comes from Neomonachus schauinslandi, assembly GCF_002201575.2. Lineage (NCBI taxonomy): Eukaryota > Metazoa > Chordata > Mammalia > Carnivora > Phocidae > Neomonachus > Neomonachus schauinslandi. The sequence continues at coordinate 1,558 of NW_025411841.1, read as the reverse complement.
CTAGAAAAACACTTTGTAGCCTTCACCAACATTAACTCAAAATGCATTGTAGATCTACATGTAAAATGTAAAACTACCAAGTGTGTAAATGATAACATCGGAGAATCCTAGATGATGTTGAGTGTGAAAATGAACATTAGATACAATACGAACACATAAATTATTTTTTAAAGATTTTTTTTTAAAAGAAATCTCTACACCAAACATGGGGCTCAAACTTACAACCCTGAGATCAAGTATCATGCGCTTCACCAATGACAGCCATAGTTCCCGAGGCCTAAATTCTTACTATTATTCTAACAAATAGCTTAAGTATTTTATTTGTTTGCAACTAAGCTTGTTAACAGTATATAATAAAAATGTACAAAGAACAATGTGGCAGTTTTTGGTTAAATTTAATTCAAAGACATTCATTAATAAGGAATTTTTGAATAAGAATATTCCATAATTTCTCTAAGCCATGTGATAAGAACACTGTCTCTGAATATTACCTTACTTTGGAAGGTACTGGCATACACTTGAATTCAACTCAGAATTTTTCAAAATAAGCCCTAATTAATAAAACTGTTCTCTATTCAAACTAGGACAATTTTAATAGAACTTTCCTTTCCAGAAACAATAATAAAGGAAACAAGGTATTTTGTAAAATGG
>NW_025411841.1:449-807 GCF_002201575.2 Neomonachus schauinslandi | reverse complement strand
TCTTAGAAGAATTTGGGGGAGCCTGACCAAAGGGTCCAAATTCTGTTTTTAATAACTGATACAAAGGCAGAGTGGCTCCTCCCAAGTAGCAGTGCCACCAGGGGCTGGCCCAGCCCCACGCTCACCTGTGTCGTGCGCCCAAGCAAACCCTGATGCTCCTGCTGCAGGGAGACCTTTTCTTTTTAGCGGTTCTGTGTCCAGGAGCTCTCTGTGTGAATGAGGTGAGCACAGACTCCACATGGGTATTTGAAGGCTTGGAATCAAAGTATTTTTCAACATGGCTAGGCAGAGTCCATGTGTCAAACGGCCCGTCTCCAGTTTGTCCTAATTCCATACCACGCATTTGAAGACCTAGGAC
>NW_025411841.1:0-349 GCF_002201575.2 Neomonachus schauinslandi | reverse complement strand
TCTGTGCCTGGAAACAGTCCCTGTATTTAACAATAACACCTACAACATAAAACAATCCACCGTGACAACTTATATGGTCACAAAACATTAATGATCTTCTGTAGACCAAGCAAATGTTTTTAACTATAATTTCCGTGCATCAAATTCACAGCCAGAACCCCCAAGACCAAAAAAAATATTTGCACAATATAAATAATAACTTAAAATACACACACACACACACAAACATATACACACACAGTCCCACACACTTCTTACAGAACCGTGCTTGGGGAAACCCCATTTGTTGAGTACCACTGAGGGCATATTTTGCTAAACTGCTGCTCCAGGTATTTTTGTTTGGAAAATC
>NW_025411840.1:0-3960 GCF_002201575.2 Neomonachus schauinslandi | reverse complement strand
AGGTTGGGCTCCTAATCCCTGACTCCTGGCTGCACATTTAGGTCTATACCGCCGGCCCCTGTCCACCTGCCAGCCCGTCCCAGTCTCTCTGGCGCTGACCACCCCGACCTGCCCCTGTAGGGGGTGTGGGAGCAAAGAGAGAGGCTCCACGGCCCCGCCCCCCTGGGCACCACCGGTGCTCCCAAGCCTCTCTGAGCAGCCTCCCTCCAGGCCCTGAGCGCAGGCCCCAGCGCCACCTGGCGGCCGAAGACCGAACTGCCGCTAGAGACTTGCTGCAAAGAAGCCTTCCCACCTCAGCTCACCTGCACACACAGGTCAGGAGCACCTACTGTGTGCAGCACGGGGGAAGCAGAGACAGGAAGCTAAGTCGTTGTCCTAGCTCAGCCCACAGGCCAGCGGGAGGCAGAAGCACAGATCCTTTCAGGGAAGGCGGTAGGATCCTCCATGCAGAGGCTCCGGAGCATTTTCTTTCATCCAGGGAACAAGAGCAGCTCAGGGCGACAGGGAAACACAGCAGGAAGGAGGCTCGGAGGAGGCGTGCAGGGTGACCCTTCGGGGGGCTGGGTGCACGCGGCCACCAGGAAGGGAAGGAGCTGCAGGCGGGGGCAGACAGGTGGCTCAGGCCCTGTGGCCGGGTCTCTGCTCCTGACGGAGGCCCAGGCAGCTGTAAGCAGGGCAGGCTGCTCCCCGCTGCGGGAGTCCTGCTCCGGAGTCTGCAGGAGCGAGTTCCGAGGGGGGTCAGCAGCTGGCCAGGAATGGCCTTGAAGTTCACTTCAGATGAGAAAACAGGCTCCTCTTGCTTGGAAGTTCACAGTAGTGACAGCCTGGTGGGAAGGACGGACAGGGAGGGGGTGAGCCCGGGGATCTTGTTGTGTCCCGGTCTGTCCTCACACGCCTCCAGGGGGTCAGGGCTGGGGGGGGCTCAGCTTGGGGGAGGGGAGCAAACAGGGCAGAGGAGGGAGAACCCAGCACCTCATGGCCCCGTCCAGCCCTCTGATTCCGGCCAGAGGGTCCCTGTGGGGTGGGGATGGTGACTCACATGGCCAAGCCCTAAGAGGATGGTCTCTGAGGACAGGCACCTGAAGACCCGGGTGAGAGCAGGACTGAGCTGCAGCCAGGTCCTGGTCCGCCATCCAGTGAGAACAAGCCCAGAGGGGAGAGGGGAGAAGCCAGGACAGCCCACATGAGGGAGGCAGAGCCCGGGCACGCTGACCGGGGTTAAGGCCAGGAGAGCTCGGCCACCGGGATGCCAGGATCGTGGGCAGAGCCGTGTCCCAGGCCACGTGAGCATCATGAACATGCACAGCAGCCCCAGGACCAACACCCCCTCCTCCCAGACTGTGGGTCCCAGACCGGCTGGCGGGGAGTCTGGGGTCTCCATAGGAAATCCAGGCCCCGGAGGCCAAGGACAGACTTTCCATCTTGTGTCCTCAGACGTCACTCGGGCCCTTCAGGTAGTGGGTGCAGAATGCACGTTTGCTGGATGTGAGGACGACTCTGCTTCCAGAAGCTTTGCGGTGGAATTGGGATAATTCTCCTCTGGACACCAAGCTCAGATGTGGGTTACTCTCCATACCTGAAACAACCTAGGATTCGTCCCACGGGCATCACCAAAGATGAAGGGCCTTAGGCTCCCTCTAGACTTTTCCCCGGAAGGGGTTCTAGGCTCCAGGCCCAGCCCAGAGCCCTGCCTGCTTGAACTCTGCACCTCGGCCACCCGCCGCCCAGTTCCCAGAGGTCCTGCCAGAGAAGGCTGCCTGCTCCCACCACCCCCGACCTACCCCAGTGAGCACCTGCTTCACCCCCGCCCAAGCATGCCCAGACTCAGGACCCGCTGCGGGAGGGCAGGGACCTCACAGTCCTGGGTGCTGGGCTCAGAGTTCAGCTTCTTCGTGGATGTGGGCATTTCCCAGAGTAGGCGATGATTCAGATGCTAACTTGGCAGGAGCTCCATAGAGCCTTTGCTCCAAAAAACAAAGAAGGAATCTGAATCCTATGGTCATACATGTTGTGAATCTCAGATTAAAGCATTAAACTGAAGATTCCTCTGGAGAAGGGAGTGTGAATATCTCAGAAGGGACCTGGTCTGTAGCCTTTCCATATTTATCTCATCTTTGCCCCCACCCCCGTTGTTGAGGAGCATCTCTCACAGCTGATGCTCCATGGATCCCACTGAGAATCTCTGATGAAGCTAAATCGGGCGCCAGCATGCGGACACGGTGAGTGACAGCGGCCGAGATGTGCTGTGTTCTCCCCACGAGCCCTCCACCCCTTCTCGCTCTCCCATAGGGCAGCTCCTGGGCTACAGGCTCCTTTCCCTGAATCCCTATATGGTCACGGTAGCACAACTCATCCATGCACTGACTGTGAGCTGTTTAGGGTGGACCCGTCAGCCCCCAACCCAGATCCTCCCCGATGGTGGACTCATTCCTTCCACAAACAGTGCATGGGCTCCTACTGTGCACCAGCCCTGCTCCAGGGGCTCACACACATGCACGAGTGCACCCAGCAAACCCTCTGCCTTCCTCCTTGTGTTAGGAGGGGAAGGCCGTGCGTGGGAACCACAGTAGCTAAGGTGAGCAGGGCTCTGGACGAAAGAGCAGGGTGGGGGCTCAGCACCTGGGAGTGTGGTTTCCAGGTTACACCAGCAGGTCAGAACGGACTTCCTCAAGAAGGAGACTTCCGAGAAAAGACTGGAAGGAGGTGAGGAGTGACCGTGGACATCTGGGGGAGTCACTTTCCTGGCACAGGTGACAGCCCGTGGAATGGCCCTCAGGTGGGAGCCTGCCTGGCCTGTTCCAGGAGCAAGAGGTCAGTGTGGCCGGAGCATACGTGAGCCCAGGCAAGACAGGTAGGAGATGGAGATCAGAGCGGTGACAGGGAGCCCGATCCTGTCCATCCTGACCTAGAATCCCGGGATGCCAGAGCCAGAAGGGCCTCAGAGTTGACCCCATAACCCACCCCCAAGAAGGGAGGCAGGAGCCCAGGTCACCGCTGGACAGGTAAGAAAACCAGGGGACAGGTGGGAGGCACACCCTGGGTCACCGGGATCGAACTTGGCTCCTGAACACCTTTCTCAGACCCGACTCTGGCCGGAGCAGAGCTGGCCTGGGCCTGGGGCAGGGCTGTGCTGTCCTCCCTTCAAGTGTCCAGGAAACACCTGCTCCCCATGGCCCAGAAGGTGGGGCTGGGAGACCGGGGTGCAGGCGGCTCTCGCTGCAGCTTCTTCCACCAGGGGGCGCTGTTCGCAGAGCTTTGCCCTCAGTCCCTGCACCTGCCAGGGTTGTGTCTCCTGGGCTGCCCTGGCCCAGTGCCCTGACTGCAGCCCAGACCATGGGCTCGGCCCTTCCCGCCTCGCTGCCCGGGTCTTGGGATATATCGTTGGCCAGAGCCCCGGGAAGAGCCCTGAGGGCAGCCAGCCTGGTTTGCAGGGGCTGCGGGGGGCGAGGAGGAAGGGCAGAGGAGGGCGGCCTGGGCAGGTGCAGTGTGCACAGTCACCGTGTTGTCTGCCGCGCTCCCTGGGGCTGGCTCCTGCCTGTCCCTCTTGTGTCTGCTGCTGCGGGTCCCCAGGGGCTCCTGTGGAGCCAGGGAACTGGGCAGGGGGTGGGGGTGAGGGCAGAGCAGAGTAGGGAGGAGTGGCGGCGACAGGCAGCCCTCACCCCTCCAGAGCCACTGCCCCACCCCACTCCCAGGGTTTGTCTTCTCCGACAGCAAGAGCCCCAGGGAGGGGAAACTGAGGCACCAAAGGAATGCGCTGGCTGCCAGGTACCCTCCTCTCCTGCCCCTAATTCCTGGGTCGCTCAGGATGAGACCCGAGTGGAGGATGCCCACCTACCCGCTCTACTCTAGGGACACACTGGGGTTCCCAGGGGGTGGGGGAGGGTGGCGGTGCGACACACCCTTTATGAACACCCTGGGCTCAGGCCACACCTGCTTGTTGCCCGGAGCCTGCTGGGAGGG
>NW_025411839.1:0-3960 GCF_002201575.2 Neomonachus schauinslandi | reverse complement strand
AGGTTGGGCTCCTAATCCCTGACTCCTGGCTGCACATTTAGGTCTATACCGCCGGCCCCTGTCCACCTGCCAGCCCGTCCCAGTCTCTCTGGCGCTGACCACCCCGACCTGCCCCTGTAGGGGGTGTGGGAGCAAAGAGAGAGGCTCCACGGCCCCGCCCCCCTGGGCACCACCGGTGCTCCCAAGCCTCTCTGAGCAGCCTCCCTCCAGGCCCTGAGCGCAGGCCCCAGCGCCACCTGGCGGCCGAAGACCGAACTGCCGCTAGAGACTTGCTGCAAAGAAGCCTTCCCACCTCAGCTCACCTGCACACACAGGTCAGGAGCACCTACTGTGTGCAGCACGGGGGAAGCAGAGACAGGAAGCTAAGTCGTTGTCCTAGCTCAGCCCACAGGCCAGCGGGAGGCAGAAGCACAGATCCTTTCAGGGAAGGCGGTAGGATCCTCCATGCAGAGGCTCCGGAGCATTTTCTTTCATCCAGGGAACAAGAGCAGCTCAGGGCGACAGGGAAACACAGCAGGAAGGAGGCTCGGAGGAGGCGTGCAGGGTGACCCTTCGGGGGGCTGGGTGCACGCGGCCACCAGGAAGGGAAGGAGCTGCAGGCGGGGGCAGACAGGTGGCTCAGGCCCTGTGGCCGGGTCTCTGCTCCTGACGGAGGCCCAGGCAGCTGTAAGCAGGGCAGGCTGCTCCCCGCTGCGGGAGTCCTGCTCCGGAGTCTGCAGGAGCGAGTTCCGAGGGGGGTCAGCAGCTGGCCAGGAATGGCCTTGAAGTTCACTTCAGATGAGAAAACAGGCTCCTCTTGCTTGGAAGTTCACAGTAGTGACAGCCTGGTGGGAAGGACGGACAGGGAGGGGGTGAGCCCGGGGATCTTGTTGTGTCCCGGTCTGTCCTCACACGCCTCCAGGGGGTCAGGGCTGGGGGGGGCTCAGCTTGGGGGAGGGGAGCAAACAGGGCAGAGGAGGGAGAACCCAGCACCTCATGGCCCCGTCCAGCCCTCTGATTCCGGCCAGAGGGTCCCTGTGGGGTGGGGATGGTGACTCACATGGCCAAGCCCTAAGAGGATGGTCTCTGAGGACAGGCACCTGAAGACCCGGGTGAGAGCAGGACTGAGCTGCAGCCAGGTCCTGGTCCGCCATCCAGTGAGAACAAGCCCAGAGGGGAGAGGGGAGAAGCCAGGACAGCCCACATGAGGGAGGCAGAGCCCGGGCACGCTGACCGGGGTTAAGGCCAGGAGAGCTCGGCCACCGGGATGCCAGGATCGTGGGCAGAGCCGTGTCCCAGGCCACGTGAGCATCATGAACATGCACAGCAGCCCCAGGACCAACACCCCCTCCTCCCAGACTGTGGGTCCCAGACCGGCTGGCGGGGAGTCTGGGGTCTCCATAGGAAATCCAGGCCCCGGAGGCCAAGGACAGACTTTCCATCTTGTGTCCTCAGACGTCACTCGGGCCCTTCAGGTAGTGGGTGCAGAATGCACGTTTGCTGGATGTGAGGACGACTCTGCTTCCAGAAGCTTTGCGGTGGAATTGGGATAATTCTCCTCTGGACACCAAGCTCAGATGTGGGTTACTCTCCATACCTGAAACAACCTAGGATTCGTCCCACGGGCATCACCAAAGATGAAGGGCCTTAGGCTCCCTCTAGACTTTTCCCCGGAAGGGGTTCTAGGCTCCAGGCCCAGCCCAGAGCCCTGCCTGCTTGAACTCTGCACCTCGGCCACCCGCCGCCCAGTTCCCAGAGGTCCTGCCAGAGAAGGCTGCCTGCTCCCACCACCCCCGACCTACCCCAGTGAGCACCTGCTTCACCCCCGCCCAAGCATGCCCAGACTCAGGACCCGCTGCGGGAGGGCAGGGACCTCACAGTCCTGGGTGCTGGGCTCAGAGTTCAGCTTCTTCGTGGATGTGGGCATTTCCCAGAGTAGGCGATGATTCAGATGCTAACTTGGCAGGAGCTCCATAGAGCCTTTGCTCCAAAAAACAAAGAAGGAATCTGAATCCTATGGTCATACATGTTGTGAATCTCAGATTAAAGCATTAAACTGAAGATTCCTCTGGAGAAGGGAGTGTGAATATCTCAGAAGGGACCTGGTCTGTAGCCTTTCCATATTTATCTCATCTTTGCCCCCACCCCCGTTGTTGAGGAGCATCTCTCACAGCTGATGCTCCATGGATCCCACTGAGAATCTCTGATGAAGCTAAATCGGGCGCCAGCATGCGGACACGGTGAGTGACAGCGGCCGAGATGTGCTGTGTTCTCCCCACGAGCCCTCCACCCCTTCTCGCTCTCCCATAGGGCAGCTCCTGGGCTACAGGCTCCTTTCCCTGAATCCCTATATGGTCACGGTAGCACAACTCATCCATGCACTGACTGTGAGCTGTTTAGGGTGGACCCGTCAGCCCCCAACCCAGATCCTCCCCGATGGTGGACTCATTCCTTCCACAAACAGTGCATGGGCTCCTACTGTGCACCAGCCCTGCTCCAGGGGCTCACACACATGCACGAGTGCACCCAGCAAACCCTCTGCCTTCCTCCTTGTGTTAGGAGGGGAAGGCCGTGCGTGGGAACCACAGTAGCTAAGGTGAGCAGGGCTCTGGACGAAAGAGCAGGGTGGGGGCTCAGCACCTGGGAGTGTGGTTTCCAGGTTACACCAGCAGGTCAGAACGGACTTCCTCAAGAAGGAGACTTCCGAGAAAAGACTGGAAGGAGGTGAGGAGTGACCGTGGACATCTGGGGGAGTCACTTTCCTGGCACAGGTGACAGCCCGTGGAATGGCCCTCAGGTGGGAGCCTGCCTGGCCTGTTCCAGGAGCAAGAGGTCAGTGTGGCCGGAGCATACGTGAGCCCAGGCAAGACAGGTAGGAGATGGAGATCAGAGCGGTGACAGGGAGCCCGATCCTGTCCATCCTGACCTAGAATCCCGGGATGCCAGAGCCAGAAGGGCCTCAGAGTTGACCCCATAACCCACCCCCAAGAAGGGAGGCAGGAGCCCAGGTCACCGCTGGACAGGTAAGAAAACCAGGGGACAGGTGGGAGGCACACCCTGGGTCACCGGGATCGAACTTGGCTCCTGAACACCTTTCTCAGACCCGACTCTGGCCGGAGCAGAGCTGGCCTGGGCCTGGGGCAGGGCTGTGCTGTCCTCCCTTCAAGTGTCCAGGAAACACCTGCTCCCCATGGCCCAGAAGGTGGGGCTGGGAGACCGGGGTGCAGGCGGCTCTCGCTGCAGCTTCTTCCACCAGGGGGCGCTGTTCGCAGAGCTTTGCCCTCAGTCCCTGCACCTGCCAGGGTTGTGTCTCCTGGGCTGCCCTGGCCCAGTGCCCTGACTGCAGCCCAGACCATGGGCTCGGCCCTTCCCGCCTCGCTGCCCGGGTCTTGGGATATATCGTTGGCCAGAGCCCCGGGAAGAGCCCTGAGGGCAGCCAGCCTGGTTTGCAGGGGCTGCGGGGGGCGAGGAGGAAGGGCAGAGGAGGGCGGCCTGGGCAGGTGCAGTGTGCACAGTCACCGTGTTGTCTGCCGCGCTCCCTGGGGCTGGCTCCTGCCTGTCCCTCTTGTGTCTGCTGCTGCGGGTCCCCAGGGGCTCCTGTGGAGCCAGGGAACTGGGCAGGGGGTGGGGGTGAGGGCAGAGCAGAGTAGGGAGGAGTGGCGGCGACAGGCAGCCCTCACCCCTCCAGAGCCACTGCCCCACCCCACTCCCAGGGTTTGTCTTCTCCGACAGCAAGAGCCCCAGGGAGGGGAAACTGAGGCACCAAAGGAATGCGCTGGCTGCCAGGTACCCTCCTCTCCTGCCCCTAATTCCTGGGTCGCTCAGGATGAGACCCGAGTGGAGGATGCCCACCTACCCGCTCTACTCTAGGGACACACTGGGGTTCCCAGGGGGTGGGGGAGGGTGGCGGTGCGACACACCCTTTATGAACACCCTGGGCTCAGGCCACACCTGCTTGTTGCCCGGAGCCTGCTGGGAGGG
>NW_025411838.1:664-3961 GCF_002201575.2 Neomonachus schauinslandi | reverse complement strand
GGCTCCACAATGAGTTGCTTGTAAGCAGCATATTGATAGGTCTTGTTTTTTTGTTTTTGTTTTTGTTTTTGTTTTTTAATCCATGCTGATAGCCTGTGTCTTCTGATTGGAGCACTGAGTCCATTTACATCAGAGTAAATTATTGAAAGGAATGAATTCAGTGCCATTGATTTACCTGCAAAGGTGCTGTTTCTCTAGATGGTCTCTGTTCCTTTCTGGATTTTTGTTACCTTTGGGCTCTGTCTCCACTCAAAGGATCCCCCAAAATATATCTTTTGGGGTTGGTTTAGTGTTCAAAATCCTTAACTTTTTGTTTGTCCCAGAAATACTTTATCTCTCCTTCTACTCTGAATGATAGGCCCCCTGGATGAAGTGTTCTTGACTGTGTAAGTTTCCCATTTAGCATATTGAATATATCATGCCGTGCATTCTGGGCTGCCAGGTCTCTAGGGACATGTGTGCTGCTGGACTTATGTATCTATCCTTGTAGGTGAAGGCCCTCTTGTCCTGAGCTGTGTTCAGGATTTTCTCTTTATCGTTGAAATTTGGAAGCTTGACTATTATATGTCAAGATGGTGACATATTTTTATTGATTTTAGAGGGGTTCTCTGTGCCTCCTGGACTTGAGTACATGTTTTCTTCTCCCGGGTAGGGAAGTCCTCAGCTCCAATTTATTGAAATAAACCTTCTCCCCCTCTGTCCCTCTCCTCATCTTCTGGGACCCCTATTATCTGGATATTCTTTCACTTTAGGGAAGTACTGAGTTCTCAAAATCTCCCCCATGATCCAATACTTTTCTTTCTCTCTTTTTCAGCTTCCTTATTTTCCATTAGTTTAGCTTGTATATCACTGACTTCCTCTTCTGGCTCATTCACTGTCCTCTTAATAGTCTTCATTGGGGACTGAATCTCTGTAATGGAATTTTTAATTTGGGCCTGTCTAGATTTGGGTTCTTTTATTTCTACAGTGAGGGATTCTCAGGTGTCTCCTATGCTTTTTTTTTTAGCCCATCTAGTATCTTTCTAACCATTGTTTTAAATTCTAGTTCAGATATTTGTCTTATATCCATAGTGACTAAATCCCTGTTAGTGAGTGCTACATCCTGTTCTTTCTTTTGGGGTGAATTTCTCCATCTCGTCATCATGTCCAGAAAAGAAAAGAAGAAAGAAAAAATAAAATACAATGAAAGGAATCAAACACACTAGATAGATGATAGATAGATAGATAGATAGATAGATAGATAGATAGATAGATAGATGAAAAAATTAGAAAAACCTGAAAAAATAAAACACTACAAAAAATAAACATACAGAGAATGCTACTTAGTGTTTCCCCTAGGAGCTGAAGCTTTGCAGCCCTCTCTGATCGCTAAACGTGACAGGACTGAGTGGTTTGTGCTGGCCTTCGGGGGGAGGGCCCTGAGCACTGATCCTCAGGTGTACTTCAACTAGTGCAAATGCCCCTCTCCCAGCAGAGGCAGGCCTCAGTGTAAGTGGCTCTGGATTCTAGGATGTGGCGCTGTTTTACTCCCTGAAGGCTTGCAGCCCCAATGGGTGGGATGAATATGGCTGCACCCTGCTCCCTACCCAGGAGCTGAAAATTTGCCCCCCAGCTCTTCCGTGAGCCCTCACAGAAAAGCAGTCTGTCTTACCTCCCCGGTTTCTGTCAGAACTCTGTGTTCACCTGCCAGTGATGAAGCGTTCCTATCTCAGGCCCGAGACTGAGTTCCAACTCCAGGTTCTATGGATTCCTGTGGCCCAGACCCACGCTGTATGTCCTGGGTGTTTGAGGGCTTGCTATGCTTCTGCTTTATGCTGGACCCCTCCCAGGAAAGCCACCCCGCAACCGTGCTGGGACTCGTGGTTTAGGGCTACATAGAGCAGGAAGCCAGCACCTAGACTCGCGGTTTTCAGCCAGCCTTTCTGATCTGACGTCTGGGAACTCTGAAGCATTCAGGCCCCACACGCTCTTCTTGTGACCTCCGGGATCCTGAGATCACGCTGTCACAGCGGGGACTCCAACCTGCTTCCCCAATTGAACACCTTTAAGTCCCCCACAGTAGGAGACTTCTAAAAGTTTCCATTTGGCACTTCTTCACTCATGAAAATTGCAGTAGCCTCCTTAAGCCGGGTGCCTCCCCTCTGCTGTATCCTTAGTCATATGCCCCTCACACTCATCCCACCCGCGGCACTCGGGCTCGGAAGCTGTAGCAGGTGCCACAGCGGGAGCTGGGCCCAGTTCTTGCGCTGGTTCCAGATCTTGCTCTGGGGCTGGTGCTGTAGCTCTCAGAAGAGAAAGTATCGTTGGCCTGATGGGCTTCCCACGTCCCTTCTAAATAAAAGAAATTTTCCCACCACTCAATGCTGTCTGAGTCCATGAAGCAATCCCTGGGAGGTCTCCCCAGACTGCAGGCAATGGAGACAGGGATCTGGGACTACTCACTGCTCCCGGCCCAACCACAGTCAATGGAGGCTTGCTCTGCATGGCCCAAGCTGTTCCCTCCACAGGCCCTCACAAGTCACCCCTGTCCTCCTCACCCCAGCATCTCTCTCGTTCTACTTCCCCCTCTGCCTCTCCCCCCTACTTCTTCTCTTTCCTCTCTCATAAATAAATAAAATCCCCCCAAAAAGTAAAAGATTGAGCATGAAGGTGGACATTTTGAGCCTTTTAGACCTGGCTAGGAACACTCTCCTGTATGTATATTTTTGTCACCTTCCCCCTTGTGCTCATGGCTGCAGAGGTATATGACCTCCCAGGGAGGGAGAAGGCCCATGGTGCAGGGACCCTGGGGTCCTGAGTGACCACAGGAAGGCGCTCCATCTCCTATCTGAACAGCCACTCAGCACTGTCATGTGGGGGAATCCATGGTGACATGCTACCGAAACTTGGGGAGATATTTGGTAATTCAGCATAATGAAATATACCTGCTAAATGTTGAAATCACCAAGTTAACTTCAATAGTTATCAGCCTAGTAGCTTTAAAAATGACCAAAGGGGCACCTGACTTCCTCAGTCAGTAGGACACGTGGCGCTGGATCTCGGGTTGGTGATTTTGAGCCCCACATCGAACACAGCGTTTACTTAAAACACAAAACAAAAGAAAACAAAAGCCCTTCCAAAGGACCCAAATCAATTAGGCTCCAACAATTGAGCTGGTCGGTGGTGGGATGGATCCTCTGGCCTGTTCATCAGCCCCTGTGCCCTGAGCACTCAGATGAGGCAGGTGCTTCTCAGCCACCCGGGTTCTCCTTCTAGGAGCTCAGGGTCTAGAGGGAAGATGGACAAACATGAATGAAA
>NW_025411838.1:0-564 GCF_002201575.2 Neomonachus schauinslandi | reverse complement strand
TCTAGGAGCTCAGGGTCTAGAGGGAAGATGGACAAACATGAATGAAAAACGTGAATGAAAAGAGCAGTTGCTCCATAGGAAGAGAGCAGGGGCGACAGCTGGGTCCCGAGCTCTGGCAGGTGAGGGGTCTGACAAGGCCATGCTGAGGTGACATTGAGATTTCCTGAGGCAGGCCAAGGAGACACCCCAGCACAAATCCAAGTATATGCAGCCAGCAAAGGGCACCACGCTGCAGAGGAGTGGAGGCCCAAGTTGATGTTGCCAGAGTGGAGGTTAGAAAGGAGGCCAGGGTGGCTGGAGGAAGCTGAGGAGGAGAGCAGAGAGGGAGAGGAGGAGGGGCAGGGCCTGGGGCAGGTGGACAGTCTCAGCGCCCTGCTCCTAGTGCTGGGTCACAACACATCTCCCCACACTCGGTGGCTTCACCCACCAATACTCACTGGGTCACAGTCTCCGGGGATCAGGACCCCAGCAGTGCTCAGCTGGGGGCTCCTACCAGAACCTCTCAGGAGGTTGGGGCTGTTGACAACACCAAGGCAGGACCCGCTTCACTTAGAACCCGAGCTC
>NW_025411837.1:0-3962 GCF_002201575.2 Neomonachus schauinslandi | reverse complement strand
GGCGTGGACGGGGTGCGGGCTTTCCTGCAGACCTATTCCCACGAGGTTTCCCTGACCGCAGACTCGCGGGAGAGTCACGTGATCTTCCCCCAGCCCAACCACGTCGACACGCTAATCAGTCTGGAGAGCTGTGAGAAAAATGATTCCTTGCTAACATCCGTAGATTTTCATCAATGTAAGGATGAAGCCGCTTCTGTTCAGGTGAGTTCAGTTCTTTGTTCACGTTTAATTCTCAAAGGAATTATATTTTTTATAAATTTATGTTTTAAAACGCACATTGTAGAGATAGTTTAAAATATTTTTTAAAAGTGTAGCGCACAGTTTTTGGTTTTAGTGGTCATACTATAAAATTGAGCTCTAATCATGATAGTTTGCTTCATTTGCTTTCCAAAGTCTTGGACAAGATTGTTTACATGTCAACTCTCAATCTTTTAAAAATCTTACATATGGGGCGCCTGGGTGGCTCAGTGGCTTAAGCAACTGCCTTCGGCTCGGGTCGTGATCTCAGGGTCCTGGGATCGAGCCCCGCATCAGGCTCCCTGCTCCGCGGGAAGCCTGCTTCTCACTCTCCCACTCCCCTGCTTGTGTTCCCTCTCTCTCTGTCAAATAAATAAATAAAATCTTAAAAAAAAAATCTTACATATGTGGAGACTGGCTGGCTCAGTCAGTCGTGCGTGAGACTCTTGATCTCAGGGTAGTGAGTTCCAGCCCCACTTTGGATGTAGAGATTACTTTTAAAAATACAAAAAATAGGGGTGCCTTGGTGGCTGGGTCTGTTGGGCCTCAGATTCTTGGTTTCTGCTTGGGTTGTGATCTCAGGGGTGGTGCGATCAAGCGGGGGGTGGGGCTTCTGGCTCAGTGGGGAGTAGGCTTGATAATTCTCTCCCTCTGCCCCTCCCTCTACTCCTGCTCACACTCTCTCACTCAAATAAATAAATCTTTTTTTTTAAAAGAAGAGAAAGGGACGCCTGGGTGGCTCAGTCGGTTAAGCATCTGCCTTCAGCTCAGGTCATGATCCCAGGGTCCTGGGATCGAGTCCCGCATCGGGCTCCTTGTTCCGCGGGGAGCCTGCTTCTCCCTCTGCCTCTGCGTCTCTCTCTCTATCTCTCATTAATAAATAAATAAAATCTTTAAAAAAATAAATAAAAGAAGAGAAAAACATAAAAAATAAAATTTAAAAATCTTCCTTATGTTGCTATAATTATCACTTACCACTCATTCACTTAAGAAGTAGTTACCCAACCACATACCGTAAGTTTGTTTTATATTTAGGAAATATATATATGTATTCCTAATTAGAGTTGAGAAAAAAATAACTGAGACTTTCATTTTTTTTAAGATTTTATTTTTTTATTTGAGAAAGAGAGAGTATGAGCAGTGGGAGCGGCCAGCAGAGGGAGAAGCAGACTCCCCACTGAGCAGGGAGCCTGACTAGGGGCTCCATCCTGCGACTCCAGGATCAGACTTGATCCTTTGATTCCAGGATCATGACCTGAGCCGAAGGCAGTTGCCTAACCAACTGAGCCACCCAGGCGCCCTAACCAAGACTTTTAATCCTTGTCTTAGCTTAGTAAAAGTAAAATACATCTCACAATTTTAAGATTCTGTTTAGGGTTTGGGTCTTGAAGGTCTGAAGTTTTCTAGGCTTTTGGAGATTTCTTCACTTTAAACCCCTTTTATGAGCCTTGTATTTGCATCAGTACCCTTCAAAACTTTAATACTTATTATATTTCAAAAGAGAAATACATTTGAAAGGGTGGAACTTGGTAGTAGGTGAAACAGGTTCCCTTATGTGTCAATGGTCTCCAAGAGCTCATACTAAAGAAGACATAGAATCTAGGGGCGCCTGGGTGGCTCAGTCCTTAAGTGTCTGCCTTTGGCTCAGGTCATGATCCCAGCTTCCTGGGATCCAGCCCACATTGAACCCTGCATCAGGCTCCCTGCTCAGTGGGGGGGGGGGGGGGGGGGGCTGCTTCTCCCTCTCCAGCTCCTCCGTGCTTGTGTTCTCTCTCTCCCTATCTCTCTCGTCAAATAAATAAATAAATAAAATCTTAAAAAAAAGAAAACATGGAATCTAAAGCCTAAAATGTCCATCACCCCCCCCAAAAACAAAAATAAAAACAACAAAATCATATTTGAAATAAAATGTCATTTTGAAAAATACAGAAGACATGTTTTCGGTAAGTTCCAATGAATTGTTTTGATTGGACAGCCATGTGAAATGTGTTGTGTTCTCATGGTGAGAGAGTTTGAGAATGTTGGTTTTAAGAAAAGAAGTTTCAGGGGCACCTGGATGGCTTGGTCGTTAGGCGTCTGCCTTCAGCTCAGGTCATGATCCCAGGGTCCTGGGATCAAGCCCCGCATTGGGTTCCCTGCTCCGGGGGGAAGCCTGCTTCTCCCTCTGCCACTCCCCCTGCTTGTGTTCCCTCTCTCGCTGTGTCTTTCTCTGTCAAATAAATAAATAAAATCTTAAAAAAAAAAGAAGTTTCATATAAACAGATTCTAAACAAGCTGATCAATTCAATTAAAAATGATTATATATCTTCTGTATTCCTTGTTATAGCAGCTTAGCAGTGCTAACTCTTGATTTGTCATCACATGAGAATGAAAAACACAATAAAGCATTTGTTAGGTATAAAAAGGGCATTTCCCAAGGGTTTTGTAGTGTTTCCTCCTATTTTGCACGTACTGTGGTTGGGATTTAACTTTTTTGGCAGTGTTTGGGTGTACAGACATTTGAAGGGACAACTATATTATTGATAATTTACAATTTTTTAAAGTGTTTGGAAACTTGCCCTGATAAAAAACCTTATTCTTGTTCAAAACCTTCACTGATTGTTAAAAAAATTTCAACAGATGGAGTAAAATAGCTAGAACAAATGTCATTTGCCCAGGAAATTTATGTGAATAAACTTACCATGAGCTCAATTCTAAAGTCATTACTTCAGTATAACATAGATACATAGATAAGAAAGTAATGTAACCTACTGAAATATCCTTTTGTGACTGTGTATTGAAGAATAGATAAACATTTCCCCAGTGAGTTTTTTTAAAAGATTTTATTTATTTATTTGAGAGAGAGCATGAGAGGGGGGAGGGTCAGAGGGAGAAGCAGACTCCCTGCCGAGCAGGGAGCCCATGTGGGACTGGATCCTGGGACTCCAGGATCATGACCTGAGCCGAAGGCAGTCGCTTAACCAACTGAGCCACCCAGGCACCCCCCCCCACCAGTGACTTTTAAGAATGAATTAATGTACTATTTCTGTACTATATTGGGTATGACATAATCCAAGTAATTTTTAGACATGAAGAAGAAGGTAAGGTAAATCATCTCTTGGCTACATCATAGGGACAGGGTTTTTTTTTTTTTTTTTTTTTTTTATGAATACTTCCTTAGATAGTCAAAAGATTAAAAAGAAATTATTTTAAAAGAGAGTGTTGATATTATCAGATGTTTGAACATGTATGAAATTGCACCACTTTACAGAATAATTTTCAACAGTGTTAGTATTCTCTAATATATGGGATATGAAAACAGCATTAATAATATAGAAATGTTGGGGGGAAATTTAGGAATCAATGAAAGAAGATTAAAATTGTTTCACATATTATACCTAATAAAGAGAAATGATTTTGTGAAGTCAGTAGATGATAAACTCGCTGAGGTCAAGACCTCTGTTGTACTCATTTTTATATCGCCACTGACAAGCGCAGTACTTAGCACAAGGCAAGAGTTCAATGTATGTTTGTGGTAGGGTGAAATGGATGGACCAGTATATGTAGGTTTCTATAAAAACTCAACATATTTCTAATAATTTGGAAACAAGAGAAAGGATGCCTTAAAAAGGCTTTATAATTTAAGATATTAAATATATTAACATAAAAACGTGGCTTGTTCAGTTAGGCACAGGATTGTTATTTTTGTAGATGGTTAAACTGAAGCAGCAGAGGCTGCAGTTCCC
>NW_025411836.1:0-3962 GCF_002201575.2 Neomonachus schauinslandi | reverse complement strand
TTGGCTGCATGTTCTTCTCATTTAGTACCCTGAATATGTCTTGCCAGGCCTTTCTGGCTTGCCAGGTCTCTGTGGATAGGTCTGATATTATTCTGATGTTCCTCCCTCTGTACGTAAGGAATCTCTTCCTCCTAACTGCCCTTAAGATGGTTTCCTTGGTTCTAAGATTTGCAAGTTTTACTATTACATGCCGGGGTGTTGGCCTGTTTTCCTTGATCTTAGGAGGGGTCCTCTCTGCCTCTAGGACTCGAATGTTTGTTTCATTCCCCAGATTAGGAAGTTCTCAGCTATGATTTGCTCAAATACATCTTCTAGTCCTCTCTCTCTCTCCACTCCCTCCAGGATTTCAATTACTCTGACATTGGAACGCTTCATGGTGTCACTTATTTCTCTGATTCTATTTTCATGGATTCTGAGTTGTTTTTCCCTGGCCTCCTCTTTTCCCTTTTATCTATTATATTGTCTTCCAGGTCGCTTATTCATTCTTCTGCCTCAGTTACCCTAGCTGTTAGATTATCTAGATTGGATTGGATCTCATTGATAGCATTTTTAAGTTCTGCCAATTCACCTTTTATTTCTGCCCTTAGAGACTCTATGTTGCCATTAATTGATTTCTCCATTCTAGCTATTGTGTTCACAATTGCTAGCCTGAATTCCATCTCTGACATCTTGGTTATGTCTGCATCCATTTGTAAATCTGCAGCATAATCTCTGAGTCTTTTCTGTTTTGGGGGCTCTTCCTCCCCAGGTGTTTGAGGGAATGTATAGAGTCCAAATTATTGACCAGAACCCAAGCAAGGTTCTGTTTTCTTGGGACCTTAGGGTTGCTGGCCTCCTTTTTTCCAGCCTGTCTTCTGCAGGAGGGGCCTGCCGCATAAGCATAAGATTATCTTACCCTGATAGAATACAATGGAAGTACCATTTCGACCTTTCTAAGGCTGAACCAAGAAAAGGTCTAAAATGATGTATGAATAATACAAATAATAGTATCATACAAATGTACAGATATTATTCTCTCATCCTATTCAGTTAGACTGGTTCGATTACAGGGGCAAGAAAGGATATTTCCTACTGCTAAATTCAATATGTTTCTACAAAAATGTTTCAAATCTGATATTAATCACAAACTTTTTTTGATGCCTGGGTTGAGGTTGAAGACTTGTAATATAAAGAGTGGGTCAGTTGTGAACCTTGTCAACATTGTGCTGGTGACAGACTTTGTTACATGTAAAAAGAAAAATCAGCTTCAGAACATTTCAAATGTGTTGGCTGAACAGATATAAACAAAAAAAAGATTGGCATCCTTGTAGCTATATTTTATGTATTCAAAAGCCCCTTTCCATTCATAGGGAAAAAAACCCAGAGTTCATTACGTATTTATGAAAAACAAAATTACCTATTCATAAAAATCAAAAGCAATATGTTTTGCTTATATCAACGGGTAAAATTAATACAACTTTTCCTATAATAGCTCATTTGCTCTGACATGATTTTGAATATCAGAACAAAATGTCAAGAAGAGTTATAAATTGGAATAAGAGATAAAATTCTTCAAGTAAATTGTTTTCTCTATAGAGTCATAGGAATCAATTATTTATTATTCATGGAAATGTTAGCACTTCTAATTTATACAGGGGCTTTCATTTTTACTTATTGATTCACCTACAGGGCATGCCCCTACTGTAAACATCAAGGTACATTATTATTATTGCTGGCACTACCTATTAGTAACTTGATATTGGAGCTGTGCTTCCAGTGACATGTTTAATCTTCTTTTGATTAAACCAAGTATTCAATTATTCTTGGATAATATTTCCTTGAATCATACTTTTAAATATTAGAAGTACCAACCTGACTCTTCTTTCTCTTATATACTTTTGTATTTGTCCCTGTCTTATAAAAATGACTGAAGATGTATTGAAACTTCACGATGGCCAGTCTTCCAGACATCAATGTTTCCTTGTTAGAACAGGGAAAGGGATGGAAAAGGCAACTTCTTACCAATGAGACAGCACTTGGTAGGATTATTCAATTTCTGAACTTGCTGCCACTACCAAGGCTGTTAATTAGTACCAACTATGACAGCTTGTGGCATGACTGGACTCTTGTTCAACACAAATAATCATTAGCTGCTAATGACTTTAAATCACTGTGAAAAAGGCAAAGACTAACCTTATGACCTAAATGTTCCAGGGGATGCTTAAAAGTTATGAGGTCTCCTGTAAAGGATGGGGCTGGGTGTCTGGACTGAAAGATGGGATTTTTTTTTTTTCTTAGCCACAGAAATAATTTCTTTGAACAAATAGTATAAGATATTGGGGTCTCAATTTACTTAATTTTATTTTATTAATTTTTATTATGTTCAGTTAGCCACTGTATAGAACATCCTTAGTTTTTGATGTAGTGTTCAATGATTATTACATTTATTTTAAAATTAAGTAAAAAAAATCAATTTACAATTTAAATGTTTTACCGGATGGAGTAGTATATTTTATGTACAGAATTGGTGCCATACAAAAAAGCCACATAGGAAATGCGTGAAGTACTTCCCATGGATTTTGTGTGCACCTTTGTAAGTTTTTGGAAATGTCACTTTTATTTTTCTTTCCATAGTGATTAGCATGGTTAGTTCTTTCCCATTATCTCTAGATAATGAGTCACTTAAGACTAGTTTGGCTGAAAGTTGAATGAATCAATGGAAAATGAAAAGCGGCGGGGGAGGTTTGGGTGGCTCAGTCGGTTAAGCGGCTGCCTTCGGCTCAGGTCATGATCCCTGGGCCCTGGGATCAAGTACCATGTGGGGCTCCCTGCTCAGTGGGACCCTGTTTCTCCCTTTCCTTCTGCCTTCCGCTTCTCCTGCTTGTGCTCTTTCTATCTCTCTCTCGCTCACTTTCTCTCTCAAATAAATAAAATCTTAAAAAAAAAAAAAAAAAACAAGACCCATCGATATGCTGTCTGCAAGAGACTCATTTTAGACCCAAAGACACCCCCAGATTGAAAGTGAGGGGGTGGAAAACCATTTACCATGCTAATGGACACCAAAAGAAAGCTGGGGTGGCAATCCTTATAACAGACAAATTAGATTTTAAACCAAAGACTGTAATAAGAGATGAGGAATGACATTATATCCTACTTAAAGGGTCTATCCAAGAAGAAGATCTAACAATTGTAAATATCTATGCCCCTAATATGGGAGCAGCCATTTATATAAGGCAATTAATAACAAAAGCCAAGAAACACATCGACAACAATACAATAATGGTGGGGGACTTTAACACCCCCCTCACTGAAATGGACAGATCGTCTAAGCAAAAGATCAACAAGGAAATAAAGACTTTAAATGACACACTGGACCAAATGGACTTCACAGACATATTCCGAACATTCCACCCCAAAGCAACGGAATACACATTCTTCTCTAGTGCCCATGGAACATTCTCCAGAATAGATCACATCCTAGGTCATAAATCAGGTCTCAACCGGTACCAAAAGATTGGGATCATTCCCTGCCTATTTTCAGACCACAATGCTTTGAAACTAGAACTCAATCACAAGAGGAAAGTCAGAAAGAACTCAAATACATGGAGGCTAAAGAGCATCCTACTGAAGAATGAATGGGTCAACCAGGAAATTAAAGAAGAATTAAAAAAATACAAGGAAACCAATGAAAATGTAAACACAACTATTCAAAATCTTTGGGATGCAGCAATGGCAGTCCTAAAAGGAAAGTATATAGCAATACTAGCCTTTTTGAAGAAACAAGAAAGGTCTCAAGTACACAACCTAACCCTACACCTAAAGGAGCTGGAGAAAGAACAGCAAATAAAGCCTAAACCCAGCAGGAGAAGAGAACTCATAAAGATCGGAGCAGAAATCAATGAAATAGAAACTAAAAGAACAGTAGAACAGACCAATGAAACTAGGAGCTGGTTCTTTGAAAGAATTAACAAGATTGATAAACC
>NW_025411835.1:0-3964 GCF_002201575.2 Neomonachus schauinslandi | reverse complement strand
TGATGTTTTCTCATGAGATTTCCACAAGACAGAGTGAGATTTGGATGCACGCTCACGAGATTTGGAGTGAAAACTCTTCGAGCTCCATTAGATCTCACAACATTTCAACCAAGAAGGAGCTAGATATCAGTGGCTTCTCACAAGTTTAGAAGTGAAATCTCCCCAGAGTTCTGTGAAATCTCACGAAATTTCGCCCCAGTATGGGCAAGATTTGGGGAGATCTCACAAGATTTGGACTCTGACTTTCAGAGGCATGGTTGCAAGCTGGCAGGATTTTGCCTGAATTCTCCCCTAAGCTCCGTGACATCTCTTGGGAATTCACCCAAGAATGAGTGAGATTTCGGGGAGAACTCATGAGATTTGGAGTGAAATCATGCCTGAGCTCCGTGAAACATCAGGAGATTTTGCCCAAGTCTGGACGAGATTTGGGGGAGATCTCATGAGATTTGGACTTCCAGGTTTTGGAGTCTTGGATGCGTGCTCAGGGATTTGGAGTAAATCTCACACGAGCTTCGTGAAATCTCACCAGATTTTGCTAAACTCTGTGTGAGATTTGGGTGGAATCACACGAGGTTTTGACTCTGAGTCTCAGAGGCATGGATTTAAGCTGGCGGGATTTTGCATGATATCTCCCCCGAGCTCTGTGGATCTCTCGGGATTTCGCCCAACTCTGGGTGAGATTTGGGTGAGATCTCATGAAATGTGGAGTGAATTCACATGTGAACTCCATGATTTCTCATGAGATTTCAACAAGATGGAGCGAGATATGGATGCGAGCTCACAAGATTTGGAGTGAAATCTCTTCAAGCTCCGTGAGATCACATGAGATTTTGAAAAGACGGACTGAGATTTGGGTGAGATGTCACAAGATCTGGAGTGAACTCACAACCTAGCTCCATGGTTTCTCACGAGATTTTGACAAGTCAGAGTGAGATTTGGATGCGAGCTCATGAGATTTGGAGTGGAAATCTCATCGAGCTCCAAGAGATCTCACAAAGAAAGAGCAAGATTTTGGTGAGATCACATGTGATTTGGAGTGAAATCTTGCCCAAACTCAGTGAAATCTCACGAGAATTTTCCCATCTGCACAAGATTTGGCGTGATCTGACGAGATTTGGACTGTGAATTCAGGAGCCTTGGATGAAATTCAGGGATTTGGAGTTAATCTCGTTTGAATTCCGTGAGATCTCACAAGATTTGGAGTGAAATCTTGACCGAACTCCATGAAATCTCATGAGATTTCACCCAAGTCTGGTAGAGATGTGGGCAAGATCTCAGGATATTTGGACTTTGAGTATCAGAGGTATGTTTGCAAACTGGCAGAATATTGTGTGATATCTCCCTAGAGCTCCGTGAGATCTCTTGGGATTTCACCCAACTCTGGGTGCGATTTGAGTGAAATCTCATGAGATTTTGCCCAAGTTTGGGTGAGTTTTGGGCGAGATCTCAAGAGATTTGGACTCTGAGTCTTGGAGGCATGATTGCAAGGTGGTGGGATTTTGTGCGAAATCTCCCCCGAGCTCTGACAGCTCTGCTCCCAGAGAGGAAGTGCTGAGAGGCAGAGTGCTGTGGGGGCAGTTTTCCGGGAGGAAGAGACTGGTTCCAGTTGGGAAGCACAGAGCAGGCCCCTGGATGAGGTGACATTTGAACTGAGCCATGAGCGGTGGTAGGACCGCACCCTGCAGTGGGGAAGGGCACCCTGGGATGAGAGCAGCAGAGACAAAGGCCCAGAGGGGATGGGGCAGGTGGGGCCCATGTGCCCCCCGGGATGAGGGGCTGGAGGGGGCTGACAGGGCAGGGTGGGCCCACTCCCAGAGGGCTCTGTGTGCTGTGCTGAGGGCTCAGCTTTCTCCCCTGGGTGACGGGGAGCCGGGGGAGTTTCGTAGGAGAGGGACAGGTGTTGCCTACCAAGAGGCAACAGAAAAATACTTGTCTTCTGGGGCACCCGGGTGGCTCAGTCAGGTAGGTGTCTGACTCTTTGTGTCAGCTCAGGTCAAGAGCTCATGGGTCCTGAGATCAAGGCCCTCCTAGGGTTCCACGCTCAGCAGGGAGTCGGCTTGAAGATTCCCTCCCTCTGCCCCTCCCCCATGTTCACTCTCTCTCTCTCTCAGGCTCTCTCTCGAAAGCAAATACCTCAAGCTCTCTCTATCTCTCTCAAATAAATCAGTCTTTTAAAAAAAGTTCGTTGTCTTCTAAGCTCTAAGTTCCTGGGGGACATGGCTCTCACTCTGGGGACAGGGTTAGGAAGAGTAACGCTGAGGACTTGTAGAAAGCCATTCACCCCGAGGATTTCTCCTCAGACTCTGGGAGCTGCTGTGGGAATTGCCCTTAACCAGAAACCAGGAGGTCGAGGCCCAATTCCTGCTCCATCACTAACTCACTGCATAGCCTTGCTCAGGTCTCTCTAGGGGCGTCAAGTTCTTCATCTGTAATACCAGGGGGCTGATCCCCTCCGAGGGCCCTTCTAACCTCATCCTCCTAAGAACATGTTGACAGATCCAGGCAGACCTGGGAAGGCTCAGCCATCCTTGCTGGGCTGACCACATGGGGGACAGAGGGGGACAGGCGTCCGTGGAGTCCTCAGCCCCCGCCAGCCACTGGCTGACCCAGGTGGGAAGGCCCAACCTCCCGGGCGGGTGGCCGGGAGAACCCCGAGGCGTGACGGGTGCCAGAGGAGAGGAAGGGCAGGGGGTGGGTGCAGGGGAAGGGAGCTAACCAAACCGCCTCCTCCCCAACCAGCTCGAGGCCCAGGGCTGCGGATTTCACTGAAGGACCAAGGAGCTCTGGGAACATTTCTCGCCCCACTGCAGCCCCCTCCTGCCAGTGACCTCTCAGCTCAGGGTTAGCTCGCCCTGGGCTCCTCAAGCAGTCTTCTCAGGAGAGCTGTGCATCCAGGCCAGGGCCTGACTATAAACGCAGGCTCGGCACCACACCGTCAGCGCCCTTATGTGGCTCTCCAGCCTGGGCAAGGGAGCTGCGAGTTTCCCTGGCCAGGAGCCGACCCTCCAACTCTTCTTTCTCCATGCCCCTCCGCCCGCCAAACGTCTTTACAATCTTCCTCCTGGAGGCCCTCCCTGGTTGACTCGCCCACATTAAAACTGTCTTCACAATTCTTAGGTCATGGTCTGCTACAGCCTCCTTCCTTCAAATGTTCTGCTTTCTGTCATTCTTCAGGGATTTTAAAAAGCATTTCTCCCATGTCTACGGCAGGGTCTTCTTCCAGTTCAGTTGGGTCCCATGCTTTCTTTTTATTTTTGTTGACTCCTTCAATCCTGAGGGCAGTCAGTAGGAGGTGTCAAGGAAGCTGGATGGCACTTTCTTCGAAGCCCCCTAACACCTGCTTCTCCACCATTCGGGGAGCGTCCCTGCTCCTGCAACCAGGGCTCCCAGGTGTTTCTTATTAGATGGCACCCTGGCCAGCCGTCAGGACCGTCCCTGGCAGGGCAGATGAGTAAACTTGAACCCTACCTTCAGGGGGGATTCTGCCCATTGGGTAGGCTACTGCTTGTCCCCCAAGAGCCCAGTTCTGGGACCCTTGGCCTGTTCCAGATCGCTGGCTACACTGCACTTCTTGGCCTGCATGTGGGCAGGATGCACCCATTTGGCCGACCAGGGCCTTATGGGGCCTGGCATGCCTGTGGAGCTGGAGCCCAGACCCAACCACTTGCACATTCACCCTGAGGTTGTAGATGTACCTTGGTGACAATCTGTCCCCTTTGGACTTGCCACCTATAGGGTCCCCCGCTTCTCCAACAGCCAGGGCACCGAGTGTCTCTGATTGGAGGTTACAACAGCCAACCCACTGGCCCCACCTTGGCAAGGCAGGGCAGTGTGCTCTCTCTCCGCCTTCAGGAGAAATATGCACACTTCTGTAGCTTAGGGTTTGGGATTATACAGATGCCTGGTTTCCCCAAGATCCTGCTCCTGTGTCCCAGTGTCTCCTGACCTCTGCCCAGTTCTAGGT
>NW_025411834.1:0-3964 GCF_002201575.2 Neomonachus schauinslandi | reverse complement strand
CTTTAGCTCCAAATCTGCCTGTGATTTCAGTTGAATAAGTTTTCATCGTGTTTATCAATTCATTGTTTTTATTTTCACTTGCTGTTTTGTTAGAAAACTATATTAAGTGTATTATGTTAGAAGAAAAGTAAAGTATTTATGATCGTTATCCCTGCTGGAGCAGCCGCCAGAGGGCTGGCTCAGCCCTGGGCACTCCCTGCACTGGAACTTTCCTGCCTTGGGTGGCTCTGGACATGCGTGATTGTTTGCTTCCTTCCAGCTCTGCATTTCGTTCCAAAAGGCGTCTGCTTCCAGAAGCTCTCTCGTCATGGACTCCAGAGAAGGGACTGAGTACAAGGTCATGCTAAAGTAGAGAATTGGGCGTGTGGAACAGGTGCACAGATGAAGCCAGGAAGGCAGAGAAGTTCACGTATACTTTTTTGCTTTCCTATGTGTTTATTACCACCGCCTGAGAACTTTTTTTTAACTGAAAGGCACAGGCAAGGCTTGGTGGTCGTGCTAGAAGGAAAAAGCCTGATAAAGGCCAAAGGGAAGCCCTCCAGGAAGCTGCCCACTTTTGAGGTGCAGATTACAGGACAGGACTGTCTTGAGTGGAGGGGTGTGGGGAGAGGAATGGTCACCTTTCCCCTCCTGTTCCGTGAGACCTGAGACAACCGGCTCCTCCCTCGGCCCAGGTCTGTGGGACTCCGACTGTTCCTCCCTGGAGACCTGGAGTCTTCCCCTTCCCTTTGCATGATTTCCCTGTGCAGGGCACCTGACCCCGAAAGCTGCCCAGCCCGTCACCCAGGTGAAATGGCTCTGTGTGCTGACAGATCACACCCTCCGCATGGAGCAGCAAACAGACCTCAGTACCTCGGGAGTCTGGCCCCTGGGCATTGTAGGGGTCAAGGTCATCTTCCCAGGGCCCCAGGGATGTGGACTTTCACAACCAAAGGGCAAAGCAGGAGACACAGTACCATGAGCCCCATGTCCCTTTGGGGAAAATTCTCCCATGACCCCGGTGACGGCCACTAAGGTCATCCTCCCTGTCATAGAGTCTTAGTCATGCAAAGTCTCCGCAGGTGTAGTGTTTGCCATCTGGCCTT
Organism: Neomonachus schauinslandi; assembly: GCF_002201575.2. NCBI lineage: Eukaryota > Metazoa > Chordata > Mammalia > Carnivora > Phocidae > Neomonachus > Neomonachus schauinslandi. Next base: position 2,879 of record NW_025411834.1, on the reverse strand, counting down.
ACAGTCTTTCCCCGCATTTCTCGTCCTAATTTCGGTCCTCCCTCTTCAAGGGGTCATGGGAACAATACTGCCCGAGGTCTTTCATGATGACTTGAATGCCGAGACTTTTATTCCGTATAAATCAGGTTTTCTAGCTGTAAAATCCGTGGCTCACAGTTTCTTCCCTTCAGTGTCTTTCCATACATTCCTCCATTTTCTTCTGACACAAAATATGGCACTCAGAAGTGTGGATGACATTCTAATTTCCTGTCCTTTATAGGTCATTTGCTCCATTTTTTCTAGATGCCCAAGGATTCCCTTTTTCTTTAAATTTTCATTAAATTTTACATTTTAATTTTAACTGGATTTTTCTCTCAATGATTTTACTAGACGATGTCCTGCCGTCTGTCATTCTGACTCAGTGCACAGGGTGCTCTGTGAATACACAGGTTGAAAGCATTACTTTGTTTCCAGGAACATTTCTGACCGATGACTTTTGACACTTTTGTGTCTTTGCTTTGGTTTTCTCACAGGCACTCCAGTTATTCATTTTCTCCCCTTATGCTCACATTTTGACGTTCTCTCTCAGATCGTGTCATCTCTTGCTTAGTTTCTTTCTGGCGTTTTCCTCCTCTCGGCTTCCATTCTCACACAGCGCTGTCTGCGGGCTTGCTTTCACTACTTCACATTTCATTTACGAGGTGACCTTTCAATATGCTCTTCTTCTTCCCTGAGGCCTGTCCTTCCATGCCTGAGCTTCTCTAATTCTAATTTATGGTGTCATTCGATATCCTGTATCGTTTTCTTAATGCTTTTTACTTTGTTTTTGAGCAAAGCCCATCAAAGTAGATGAAGTGTGTCAGGAAACAGTGCTTTCCTTCTGGGCAGTGGCCCTATTCTGCACTCCATCCCCTTTTCGCCTACAGCCCCACTGTCTGGGATTCAGCAGCAGGGCTCTCCTGTCAGGAAACTGGTTTTCTTGGATTTGTGGGAAGCCCTATGATTCAGAGAGACCTTCTAGCCTCACAGAGCTCTCTCTCCTATTGTTGCTGTGAAGTGCTCAAAACCAGGGCAGCTTGCTTCTGGAGTTGTTCCAGCTGTGTCCCCCATCCCTCCTTCTTAGGGCTCTGCTATCTTGCTGCTTCTGCTGCAACTGTCCTTCTCATCTGGGTTCTGCTCTTTAATGTAGTGAGCAGCCTGCACAACTCAGAAGGGACACTGGCTTCATCTTCCCCAAATCTGTAGCCACGCCTGACATGGTTATCTATGCTCTGATTCATTGAACGTCAAAGCGATTTTCCATTATATGCATGTATTTACATGATTGCATTTTAGAATTTCTTCTCGGCTTATTTTTAATTAGTATTTTATTCTTATACTTAATCATTTTTAGTTTTTTTATTTTAGTCTTGGATTTTCTTTGATTTTTGTATTTATATTTGAGTTTTTTGCTTTTAGAGTTGTCAATTTTCACTCCACTTATTTTATTTTAAAAAAATAGAATAGATTCACTTATTTAGCAAATACAATCTTCTCTACTAGGTTTATGGAAAATAAAAGAGAAAAATAGAAGATGAAGGTCGCAGCTGAAAGAAACTTACAGTCTTAGGCAAACCTTATATATGACAATGTCAAAAGTATTGGTAAAAAGTCTACAAATGGAGTTCTATGGAGGTGACACTTCCTGATGAAGCTGATGAAGATTTCAGGTAAGGGGCAACACGAGACTCTCCAAAAGAGAAGAAAGGGAAGCATATTTGGCGTATGTGCCATGTCTGAATGATATCGTTTTATTTATTTTGGATTTGTCTCTTTTCAGAAGTATATGGTCTTATTATGGCAATTTAGTTTAGTGCTTACATGGCTGTGATTTTATTCCAGTTCTCTAGACTCCTAGTCACGTAAGTTCAGAATCAAGTACTTCATCAGCAATGGCTTTGGCGAGTATCTGGTGCGGGCTCCAGGCTCCCCCGTCGGATCCTGAGTATGTCACAGAGCCTCCAGGTAGCATCTTAAACGCTAAGTTTTGTGTTATTGAATTGGATGAGTTCTTCAATATTTTGGATATGAACGCTTTTTCAGTTAGGTAGTTCGCAAACATTTTCTCCCACTCAGTATGTTGTCTTTTCAATGTGTTGATGATCGGTGATTTCCTTGGCTGTGCAGAAGCTTTTTGGTTTGGTATAGTCCCAGCAGTTAATTTTGCTTTGTAGCCTTTGCTTCTGGTGTTCAATCCAAAAATCAGTATCAAGAATGATATCAAGAAACATTCTTCCAAAAACATTGTGTGTTCAGGTGAACAAATGAATAGATATATTCTGACACCTCTGTGCTCCATACTTTTAATAGATTCTTGACTGGCTCAGCAGGCACAGCATCTGACTCTTGATCTCAGGATCTTGAGTTCAAGCCCCGTTTTGGTCATGGAGCCCATTAAAAAAAGGGGGGTTGTTAAGAGCATTCTGCCCCATTTTCATCTAGGCATTTTATGGGTGTAGCTCTTTTGTTGAAGTAGCTACCTTTTGACGTCCTTTTTGTGGATGGGGTTGGACAGGCATCCAGTTGCATTCCTTTGCTTGCGGCTGCCCATGTTTCCAACGCCACTTATTGTGCAGACTGTTGCTCCCCTATTTTATATTCTTGGAGTTTTGTTGTAAATTAATTGACGAATTAATTGTCGATTTCTTTCTGGGCTTTGCAGTCTCTTCCATTGATCTTTGTGTCTGTCTGTATGTCAATACCATACCGTTTTGATTTCTACAACTTTGTAATACACTTTGACGTCCGAAAGCATGATGCTTCCAGTTTTGTTCTTTCACAAGATGGTTTTGGCTACTCAGGGCTTTCTGTGGTACTCTTCACTTTGTAGGATTATTTGTTCTATTTCTGGAAATGCCATT
>NW_025411833.1:0-3964 GCF_002201575.2 Neomonachus schauinslandi | reverse complement strand
TGTATCTTTGGGGTAAATACCCAGTAGTGCAATTGCTGGATCATATGGTAGCTCTATTTTCAACTTTTTGAGGAACCTCCATACTGTTTTCCAGAGTGGCTGCACCAGCTTGCATTCCCACCAACAGTGTAGGAGGGTTCCCCTTTCTCCGCAACCCCGCCAACATCTGTCGTTTCCTAACTTGTTAATTTTAGCCATTCTGACTGGTGTGAGGTGGTATCTCATTGAGGTTTTGATTTGTATTTCCCTGATGCCGAGCGATATTGAGCACTTTTTCATGTGTCTGTTGGCCATGTGGATGTCTTCTTTGGAAAAATGTCTGTTCATGTCTTCTGCCCATTTCTTGATTGGATTCTTTGTTCTTTGGGTGTTGAGTTTGATGAGTTCTTTATAGATTTTGGATACTAGCCCTTTATCTGATATGTCATTTGCAAATATCTTCTCCCATTCTGTCAGTTGTCTTTTGGTTTTGTTGACTCTTTGCTTTGCAAAAGCTTTTTATCTTGATGAAGTCCCAATAGTTCATTTATGCCCTTGCTTCCCTTGCCTTGGCGATGTTTCTAGGAAGAAGTTGCTGTGGCTGAGGTCGAAGAGGTTGCTGCCTGTGTTCTCCTTTAGGATTTTGATGGACTCCTATCTCACACTGAGGTCTTTCAACGATTTGGAGTCTATTCTTGTGTGTGATGTAAGGAAATGGTCCAGTTTCATTCTTCTGCATGTGGCTAGCCAATTTTCCCAACACCATTTGTTGAAGAGACTGTCTTTGTTCCATTGAACATGCTTTCCTGATTTGTCAAAGATGAGTTAACCATAGAGTTGAGGGTCCATTTCTAGGCTCTCTATTCTGTTCCATTGATCTACGTGTCTGTTTTTGTGCCAGTACCATACTGTCTTGATGATGACAGCTTTGTAATAGAGCTGGAAGTCTGGAATTGTGAGGCTGCCGGCTTTGCTTTTCTTTTTCAACATTCCTCTGGCTATGCGGGGTCTTTTCTGGTTCCATACAAATTTTAGGATTATTTGTTCCATTTCTTTGAAAAAAGTGGATGGTATTTTGATGGGGATTGCATTGAATGTGTAGATTGCTCTAGGTAGCATTGACATCTTCACAATATTTGTTCTTCCAATCCATGAGCATGGAACGTTTTTCCATTTCTTTGTGTCTTCCTCAATTTCTTTCATGAGTATTTTATAGTTTTCTGAGTACAGATCCTTTGTCTCTTTGGTTAGATTTATTCCTAGGTATCTTATGGTTTTGGGTGCAATTGTAAATGGGATCGACTCCTTAATTTCTCTTTCTTCTGTCTTGTTGTTGGTGTATAGGAATGCCACTGACTTCTGTGCATTGATTTTGTATCCTGCCACTTTACTGAATTCCTGTATGAGTTCTAGCAGTTTTGGGGTGGAGTCTTTTGGGTTTTCCACATAAAGTATCATATCATCTGTAAAGAGTGAGAGTTTGACTTCTTCCTTGCCAATTTGGATGCCTTTGATTTCTTTTTGTTGTCTGATTGCTGTGGCTAGGACTTCCAATACTATGTTGAATAGCAGTGGTGATAGTGGACATCCCTGCCGCGTTCCTGACCTTAGGGGGAAAGCTCTCAGTTTTTCCCCATTGAGAATGATATTCGCTGTAGGTTTTTCATAGATGGCTTTTATGATATTGAGGTATGTACCCTCTATCCCTATACTCTGAAGAGTTTTGATCAAGAAAGGATGCTGTACTTTGTCAAAAGCTTTTTCTGCATCTATTCAGAGGATCATATGGTTCATGTTCTTTCTTTTGTTAATGTATTGTATCACCTTGATTGATTTGCGGATGTTGAACCAACCTTGCAGCCCAGGGATAAATCCCGCTTGGGCATGGTGAATAATCCTTTTAATGTACTGTTGGATCCTATTGGCTAGTGTTTTGGTGAGAATTTTTGCATCCATGTTCATCAGGGATATTGGTCTGTAATTCTCCTTTGTGATAGGGTCTTTGTCTGGTTTTGGGATTAAGGTAATGCTGGCCTCATAAAATGAGTTTGGAAGTTTTCCTTCCATTTCTATTTTTTGGAACAGTTTCAGAAGAATAGGTATTAATTCTTCTTGAAATGTTTGGTAGAATTCCCCTGGGCAGCCATCTGGCCCTGGGCTTTTGTTTGTTGGGAGATTTTTGATGACTGCTTCAATTTCCTTAGTGGATATAGGTCTGTTCAATTTTCTATTTCTTCCTGGTTCAGTTTTGGTAGTTGATACATCTCTAGGAATGCATCCATTTCTTCCAGATTATCTAATTGGCTGGCATAGAGTTGCTCATAATATGTTCTTTAATTGTATTTCTTTGGTGTTGGTTCTGATCTCTCCTCTTTCATTCATGATTTTGTTGATTTGGGTCATTTCTCTTCTCTTTTTGATAAGTCTGGCCAGGGGTTTATCAATCTTGTTAATTCTTTCAAAGAACCAGCTCCTAGTTTCGTTGATCTGTTCTACTGTTCTTTTAGTTTCTATTTCATTGATTTCTGCTCTGATCTTTATTATTTCTCTTCTCCTGCTGGGTTTAGGCTTTATTTGCTGTTCTTTCTCCAGCTCCTTTAGGTGTAGGGTTAGGTTGTGTACTTGAGACCTTTCTTGCTTCTTGAGAAAGGCTTGTATTGCTATATACTTTCCTCTTAGGACTGCCTTTGCTGCATCCCAAAGATTTTGAATAGTTGTGTTTTCATTTTCATTGGTTTCCATGTATTTCTTTAATTCTTCTTTAATTTCCTGGTTGACCCATTCATTCTTCAGTAGGATGCTCTTTAGCCTCCATGTATTTGAGTTCTTTCCGACTTTCCTCTTGTGATTGAGTTCTAGTTTCAAAGCATTGTGGTCTGAAAATAGGCAGGGAATGATCCCAATCTTTTGGTACCGGTTGAGACCTGATTTGTGACCTAGGATGTGATCGATTCTGGAGAATGTTCCATGGGCACTAGAGAAGAATGTGTATTCCGTTGCTTTGGGGTGGAATGTTCTGAATATGTCTGTGAAGTCCATTTGGTCCAGTGTGTCATTTAAAGTCTTTATTTCCTTGTTGATCTTTTGCTTAGATGATCTGTCCATTTCAGTGAGGGGGGTGTTAAAGTCCTCCACTATTATTGTATTGTTGTCGATGTGTTTCTTTGCTTTTGTTATTAATTGCCTTATATAATTGGCTGCTCCCATGTTAGGGGCATAGATATTTACAATTGTTAGATCTTCTTGTTGGATAGATCCTTTAAGTAGGATATAATGTCCTTCCTCATCTCTTATTATAGTCTTTGTTTTAAAATCTAATTTGTCTGATATAAGGATTGCCACCCCAGCTTTCTTTTGGTGTCCATTAGCATGGTAAATGGTTTTCCACCCCCTCACTTTCAATCTGGGGCTGTCTTTGGGTCTAAAATGAGTCTCTTGCAGACCGCATATCGATGGGTCTTGTTTTTTAATCCAGTCTGATAGCCTGTGTCTTTTGATTGGGGCATTGAGCCCATTTACATTCAGGGTAACTATTGAAAGATAGGAATTTAGTGCCATTGTATTGCCTGTAAGGTGACTGTTACCGTATATTGTCTGTGTTCCTTTCTGGTCTATGTTGCTTTTAGGCTCTCTATTTGCTTAGAGGACCCCTTTCAAGATTTCTTGTAGGGCTGGTTTTGTGTTTGCAAATTCCTTTAGTTTTTGTTTGTCCTGGAAGCTTTTTATCTCTCCTTCTATTTTCAATGACAGCGTAGCTGGATGTAGTGTTCTTGGCTGCATATTTTTCTCATTTAGTGCTCTGAATATATCCTGCCAGTCCTTTCTGGCCTGCCAGGTCTCTGTGGATGGGTCTGTTGCCAATCTAATGTTTCTACCCTTGTAGGTTACATATCTCCCCTCCCGAGCTGCTTTCAGGATTTTCTCTTTGTCTATGAGATTCGTAAGTTTTACTATTAGATGTCGGGGTGTTGACCTATTTTTATTG
>NW_025411832.1:0-3967 GCF_002201575.2 Neomonachus schauinslandi | reverse complement strand
GATCAGTGGGGCCGTGCTTGTTAACTGGGGGTGACAGCGTTTTAGAAACACAAAGGGCAGAGACGTGCCCAACCTGGAGGCGAGGACTGGGGTGCGTTGCTGCAGGCTGCACACACCAGGACACTGCAGTTTATAGCAGCATGGACAGAAATGGAGATAGTGTGGCCTGGAGAGCTCACAGAAGAACAGACTGCAATCTCTCCAGTCTGAGGCAGAGGGTTGGAAAAGATCTTTTCTGCTCTGACTCTCGAAACAGATATGGAAAGCCACCAGGGAAAGCCACCAGAGAACAAAAGCCCGAAAGAACTCGTATTCACTGAGCCCATCCCCGGCAACTGGTGGCAGGGCAACTCTGCCCAACCAGGGTTGCCTGAGTAACAGCAGGGCAGTCACCTCCCCAGAAGACAGGCTGGGAAAACAAAAGGCCACCAACTCTAGGTCCCTATAAAACAGGAGCATCTTCCTTGGGTTGTGGTCAATAATTTTGACTCTGTACATTCCCTCAACCTCCCCTCAATGGAATGACCAGGAGGAGAAATCCCCAAAATAGGAAAGACTCAGAGACTATGACTTATGTCACAGATTTACAAATGGATACAGATATAACCCAGATGTCAGAGATGGGATTCAGGGTAGCAATTGTGAAGGCAATAGCTAGAATGGAGAAATCAAATAATGGCAACATAAAGTCTCTAAGGGCAGAAATGAAAACTAAACTGGCAAAACTTAAAATACTATCAGTGAGATCCAATCTAATCCAGATAATCTAACAGCTAGGGTAAGCGAGGGGGGTGGAGAGCGAAAGAGGATTAGAAGATATATTTGAGCAAATGGCCCTGAGAACCTCTCTAATCTGGAGAATGAAATAAACATTTGTGTCCTAGAGGAAGAGAGGTCCCCTCCCAAGATCAGGGAAAACAGGCCAACGCCCGGCATGTAATAGTAACTCTGACAAATCTAAGAACCATGTTAGCCCTCTTAAGGGTAGTTAGGGGGAAGAGATTCCTTCTGTATAGAGGGAAGAACATCAGAATAATGTCAGACTTATCCACAGAGACCTGGCAAGCCAGAAAGGACTGGGAAGACATATTCAGGATACTAAATGACAAGTACATGCAGCCAAGAATACTTTATCTGGCAAGGCTTTCATTTAGAATGGATGGAGAGATGCAGAGCTTCCAGGACAGGCAGAAACTGAAATATATATGACCACTAAGCCGGCCCTGTGAGAAATATTAGGGGGGTTCTATAAAAGGAGAAAGACCCCAAGAGTGATACACAACAAAAATTTACAGGGACAATCTATAAAAACAACGTCTTCATAGGCAACATGATGAAAACAAATTCATACCTTTCAATAATCACTCCAAACGTCAATGGCCTAAATGTCCCATGAAACAGCACAGGGTTGCAGACTGGATAAAAAGACAGGACCCATCTATATGCTGTCTACAAGAGCCTCATTTGTACCCTAAAGATACAAAAACTGAAAGAAAATGGATGGAGATCCATCTTTAATGCCAACAGACTTCAAAAGAAAGCCTGGGTAGCAATTCTTATATCAGCAAATTAGATTTTAAACTAAAGTCCTTAGTTAGAGACACTAAATGACATCCTATCATTCTGAAAGGGTCTGTCCAACATGATCTAACAACTGTAAACTTCTGTGCCCCCAATATGGGAGGAGCCATCTATATAAGCCAACTGTTAACCAACATAAAGAGTCATATTGATAAAAATATGTTAATTGTAGGAGACCTCAATACTCCACTCTCAGCAACAGAATGATCATCTAAGCAGGAAAACAACAAAGAAACAAGAGCTTTGAAGGAAACACGGAAACAGATCAGCCTCATAGATATTTATAGAACATTCCACCCTAAAACAACAGAATACCCATTCTTCTCCAGCGCACATGGAACATTCTCCAGAATAGACCACATTCTGGGTCACGTATCAGCTCTCAACCGATAACAAAAGAGTGAGATTATTCCCTGCATATTCTCAGACCATAATGCTTTAAAATGAGAGCTCAATCACAAGAAAAAGTTTGGAAGATATTCAAACACCTGGAAACTAAAGACCACTCTGCTCCAGAATGTTTGTGTCATCCAGGAAATCAAAGAACTGAAACAATTCATGGAAACCAATGAGAACGAAAACACATCCGTCCAAAATATATGGGATACTGCAAAGGCAGTCCTAAGGGAGAAATACTTAGCCATCCAAGCCTCATTCAAAAAAAAATAGAAAGATCCTGAATTTACCAACTAACTCTACACCATAAAGAACTAGAGAGAAAGCAACTAACATTGCCTAAGTCACACATTAGAAGAGAAATAATTAAGATTAGAGCAGAGAGCAGTGAATTAGAAACCAGAAACATGGTAGATCAGATCAACAAAATTGGAAGTTTGTTCTGTGAAAGATTTAATAAGATTGATACACCACTGGCCAGTCATATCCAAAAGAAAAGAGAAAGGACCCAATTTAATAACATTATAAATGGGGGGGGGGCGGAGTAAGATGGTGGAGGAGTAGGAGACCTGGATTTTGTCTCCTCTCAGGAATTCAGCTGGATAGGGATCAAACCATTCTGAACACCTACAAACTCAACAGGAGATCGAAGAAAAGAGCAACAACTCTCTCATCAGAAAAGCGACCACTTTCTGGAAGGTAGGACGTGTGGAGAAGTGAATCTGAGGGGATATTCGGGAGGATAGATGGTGGGGGAGGGGCCTCCGTCAGCCGCTTCTGGCAAGTGATAGAGCCGCGGCGCACAAAATTGGAAATTTTAAAAGTCTGATCCGCCAAGGGACGTCACTCTGGTGGCTAAGCGGGGGGGTAGGGGGAACCCTCCGGGATAGTGTGGTCTCAGGACCCTCGGGGTCACAGAAAGACCGGGGGTGCCTGAGTGTGGCAGAGCTCCCAGGTATCGGAGCAGGGAAGCCGGCTGCAGAGGCGGAGCCCAGGCGCCGGCTCTCAGCTCGGGGTTGCCATAAACTGTGATCCGCGGCACAGTCGGGCCACTGCTCCTCCAGCAGGGACCCAACAAGCAGCAGATCCGGGGAGACTCACATTCCTACCCTAGGAGGAGCGGCGCGGGAGTGCACCACAGGGATCTGCTGGGTTTGGAGACTCCACCGGGGTCGGATGCCAAGATAGAAACGCGCGGTCACAGGCCGGGTGAACACGGAGTGCAGCCGGAGACCGGGGAGACGGGAGTGACTGATGGCTTTTCTCTGGGGGCTCACTGAGAAGCGGGGCCCTGAGTTCTCAGCTCCTCTGGGGCAGAGATTGGGAGGCCGCCATTTTCACTCTCCGACTCCAAAGCTGTACAGAAAGCTCGCAGGGAACAAAAGACCCGAGAGCAAATCCGAGCAGATTACTCAGCCTGTACCGGGCAAGGGCAGGGCAATTCCGCCTCCGGCAGAGACATTTGGAAACCACGGCAACAGGCCCCTCCCCAGAAGATCAGCAAGAACAGCCAGCCAAGACCAAGTTTACCAATCAATGAGAACGGCAGAACTCCAGCACTAGGGGAATACTGCACATAGAATTCATGGCTTTTTACCATGATTCTTTAGTCTTTCAAAGTTATTATTTTTTAACTGTCTTTTTTTCTTTTTTTTTCTTTTGGAATTTATCTTTTTCCCTTTTTCAACCAACATCTTATCAATCCCTTTTTTAAAAAAAAAACATTTTTATTTTTCATTTTTAGAGTCATAGTCTATCCCTTCATTGTAGTTACCCGTATTTTTGGCTTATATATATATATAAGTTGTTCTCTCTTTAAAATTTTGAGACAGTTTCTTCTAACAGATTAAAATATACCCTAAATCTGTAGTATATGGTGTTTTCTATTCCCCTGCCTGATCACATCCTCTCCCTTTTTTTTTCCTTTTTTCTTTTTTTAAATCCTCTTCTTTCTTTTTTCAGACAACTTCTTATCAATTCCTTTTATAAA
>NW_025411831.1:0-3967 GCF_002201575.2 Neomonachus schauinslandi | reverse complement strand
AAAAAAAATAATTAACTTTGAAAGACTAAAGAGTCATGGTAAAAAACTCATGAATTCTATGTGTGGCATTCCCCTAGCGCAGGAGTTCTGCCATTCTCACTGATCGGTAAACTTGGTCTTGGCTAGCTGTTCTCACATATCTTCTGGGCGAGGGGCCTGTTGCCGTGGTTCCCAAATGTCTTTGCCATAGGTGGAATTGCCCCGCCCTTGCCCGGTCGGGCTAAGTAATCTGCTCGGGTTTGTTCTCGGGAGCTTTTGTTCCCTTCAAGCTTTCCGTACTGCTTTGGAGACGGAGAGTGAAAATGGCGGCCTCCCAATCTCCGCCCCGGAGGAGCCGAGAACTCGGGGCCCCACTCCTCAGTGCGCCACCAGAGAAAAGTAGTCAGTTACTCCCGTCTCCCCGATCTCCGGCCACATTCCATGCTCACCCGGCCTCTAACCGCGCATTTGTATCTCTGGCACCCGATTCGGTGTGGAGTCTCCAAACCCAGCAGATCCCTGCGGTGCACTCCCGCGCCGCTCCTCCTGGGGAAGGAAGGTGAGTCTCCCAGATCTGCCTCTTGTTGGGTCTCTGATGGAGGAGCAGTGGCCCGACTGTGCCACGGATCATGGTTTATGGCAACCCAAAGCTGAGAGCCCGCGCCTCGGCTCCAAATCTGCAGCCGGCTTCCCGCTCTGATACCTGGGAGCTCTGCCGCACTCAGGGACCCCCGGTCTTTCTGTGACCCTGAGGGTCCTGAGACCGCACTGTCCCACGAGGGTTCCACCCCCCACTTAGCCACCAGAGTGATGTCCCTCAGCGGAGCAGACTTCTAAAAGTTCTGATTTTACGCTCCGTGGTTCGATCACTTGCCAGAAGTGGCCCACGGAGGCCCCTCCCCCACTGTCTATCCTCCCGAATATCACCTCGGATTTACTTCTCCGCACGTCCTACCTTCCAGAAAGTGGTCGCTTTTCTGTTCAGAGAGTTGTTGCTCTTCTTTTCTTCGATCTCCTGTTGAGTTTGTAGGTGTTCAGAATGGTTTGATCCTTATCCAGCTGAATTCCTGAGAGGAGATGAAATCCAGGTCTCCTACTTCTCCGCCATCTTGCCTACTTTACCCATTATGGTTTTAATATACATTTACCTAATAACTGATAATGTTGATCATATTTTCATGTGCTTATTTGGCATTTGTATATCTGCTTTGAACTATCCAAATCCTTTGTCATTTTAAAAATTAGGTTGTTTTCTTACTTGTTTTGAGAATTCTTTGTATATTCTAGATATAGTTCCTTTATCATGTATATATATATTTTAAGATTTTATTTATTAATTTGACAGAGAGACACTAGAGAGGGAACACAAGCAGGGGGAGTGGGAGAGGGAGAAGCAGACTCTCCGCTGAGCAGGAAGCCCAATGTGGGGCTCGATCCCAGGACCCCAGGATAATGACCTGAGCCGAAGACAGATGCTTAACAACTGAGCCACCCACGCGTCCCTCACCTATATTTTTTTGTAAAGATTTTCTCCCAATCTGTGACTTTTCATTCTCTCAACAGTGTCTTTTGAAGAGCAGTTTTTCTTTTTGATGAAATCCAGTTTATCCATTTGTTCTTCTATGGATTTTTTGCTTTCGGTGTTCCTATCTAAGAAAGCTTTGCCTAGCACAAAGTCAGAGGTTTTCTCTCATGCTTTCTTTTAGAAGTTTCATAGTTTAAAAACAAAGTTTTATAGTTTTAGGTCTTACATTTAGATCTGTGATCCATGTGATCCATGTCATCCATTTTGTATTCTTTTTTTTTTTTTTTAAGATTTTATTTATTTATTTGACAAAGAGAGAGAGAGCATGAGCAGGGGCAGTGGCAGGCTGAGGGAGAGGGAGAAGCAGGCTCCCGCTGAGCAGAGAGCTGGACATGGGGCTCGATCCCAGGACCCTGGGATCATGACCTGAGCCAAGGCAGACACTCAACTGAGACACCCAGGCGCCTCCATTTTGTATTCTTTTTTTTTTTTACTTATCATGCATAGTATGGATCCAGGTTCATTCTTTTTGCATATGGATATCCAGTTCCAGCACCATTTGTTGAAAAGGCTCTATTTTCTCCACTTCATGCCATTGTGTCTTTGTCAGGATCAGTTGGCCATATGTGTGGGGGTTTATTTATGGACTCTATTCTGTCCCATTGATCTCTTTGGCCTTCTTGATGTCAATATCATGCTGTTTTAATTACTACCAGTTTATGATAATTTGTGAAATCAGGTAGTTAGTGTTAGTCCTCCAGTTTTGTTCTTTTTCAGGTTTCTTTTGCTATTCTATTCTAGATCCTTTGTGTTTCCAGAACATGAATTGTATTTATTTTATTTATTTATGTTTTCCACATGAATTTTAGAGTGAGCGTGTCATTTCCTAAAAAAAAACCCAAAAAACAAAAAAACAATTCTGGTGGTCTTCTGGAGATCAGGTTTGGATTATGTTGAATCTACAGACTAATTTTAACAATATTGAATTTTCCAACCCCAAACAGAGTATCTCTCTCCAATTATATAAATCTTCTTTAATTTTCTTGGTAATATTTTGTAGTTTTTAGTGTATAGGTCTTTTTATCCTTTATGATATGACCTGTGGTTATTTTTTATTTTTCAATGCAATTTCAGTTTTTTATTTAATTAAAATTCATTTTAATTCTTAAATTTTAATTTTTTATTGCTAATATGTAGAAATACAGTAGATTTTTGTATAATGATTCTCTGTTCTCCAAACTTGATGAGTTCATTTATTAGTTCTAGTAGCTTTTTAAAAAATTCTGTCAGATTTTCTACATAACCAAAGGTTATTAAACTTTAACTGCTGTTTTACTAATTTCTTAAGGTGGAGCCAAAGGTCATCAATTTGAGACTTTTCTTCTTTTTTAAAATATACATTCAGTGCTGTAAATGCTCATATGAGTGCTAGTATAGCAGGGTTTCAGAAATTCTAACATGTTATGTGTATTCAGTTCAGAATATTTTCTAATTTCTTTTTTCAGTACTTCTTTGACCCAGGGGTTATTTAAAGATTTTATTTATTAGAGAGAGAGAGAGAGAGAGAGAGAGCATGAGCTGGAGGGGAAGCAGCCTTCCCTCTGAGCAGGGAGCCAAATGTGGGGCTTGATCCCAGGACCCTGAGATCATGACCTGAGCTGAAGGCAGATGCTTCATCAACTGAGCCACCCAGGTGTCCTGACCTAGGGGTTATTCAGATGTGTGTTAATTAGTTTGTGGTCGCAGAGCACACTTATATGACTTCAGTCCTTTTGACTGACTCCTTTTATTACAATTTATTTTATGACCCAAAATATAGTCTCTTTTGGATACTTGAAAAGAATGGTGGTGTTCCAGTCTACTATATCCTTGCTGATTTTCTGCCTATTGTAATCTCAGACTATAACTGTGATTTGCCTGTTTCTCTGTAATTCTGTCGATTTTTGCTTTATGTATTTTTGAACCTATTAATTGATGCATAAACATTTAGGTTTGTTATGCTTCTTTTAATTGGCTTTCTATCATTATAAAATGACCTAATTTATTGCTGCTAATGTTTTTTGCTTTGAAATCTATTTTGTCTCGTATTAATATAGCCACTCCGGCTCAGCGTTCTTTTGTCAGGTTGTTAGTGTGGTCTGTCATATTTCTGGCCTTTTAAAAAATTTGTGTCTTTACACTTAAAGTGTATTTTTTAAATAGGTGACATATAGTTGGGTCTTCCTTTTTCATCCATTTTGACAGTCTGCCTTTTAATTGAGGCTTTTAGACCATTTTCATTTAATGTGATTATGGATGTAGTTGATTTGAATCTGTCATCGAATTGTTTGACTTCTATTTGTCTTTTCTGCTTTTTGCTCCTATTCTCCTCTTTCTGCTTTCTTTTAAATTAATCAAGTAATTTTTATGATTTAGCTTTATTTATGTGAGTATGTATATGTATGTATTTTGCTTACTCTAGCT
>NW_025411830.1:0-3969 GCF_002201575.2 Neomonachus schauinslandi | reverse complement strand
GATGCAGAACAGCTGAGCAGGCACCTAGAACAGCAGTATATCTAGAAATAATAATACAATTATAATCATTTGATAGTGGAGAGAACATTGTATTCATCACTATGTGTACAATAAAGACTATTTAATATAGATGAAAAAGCTAATTTGCTGAGGTATGTAAGTAGGTAGTGATGTCATGTCAGAGAGGAGCCTATCTATAGGAGTCAATATATGAACAAATTATTTCCAAAGAACAAGGTTCTATTGAACTGCTGAAATAAGCTTCTTGTTTGGTGTGTTTTGTTCTTTTTGGTTTAATGAGAAATGGGGAAATATGACACCAGAGGCAATTGCTCCATAACAGTATGATGTTTGTACCTTAATAAACATCTTTCTCTATATTTATTTACCCTATTGTAGTAATTCATTTTTCTCTAAATAAATATGGAATATATACCATGTTGAGTTGACAGCTGCCAAAATATTAACTATCTGACATGGAGAGTCAATTCTTTTGTGTGTGTGTGTGTGTGATGTGTTTGCATAAACTAACTTTTTACATTGGATCAGGTATTGTAGGACAATATTTTATGTTTCCTTTCTTCTCTCCTGTGAACCAAAGAGTAGAAAAGGAGGTAAAGACACATCTCAAATCCCTCTCAGTTCACCATTTGGGTTCAAACTCCCATGTGTGGGACTCAGATTATTTCCCTGGTGGTGGAACAATAGTCATTTCCCCTGTGTGGGGTGGTGAACTGAGGACAGGGAGGCTGCCCTCTATTTAGGAGGAGCTCAGGCCTGCTCAGCAACCATGTGGTTGGGTTGGGCTGCACATATAGGTAGATAAGTGGTTTTATTACAGGGTTAATTTTTACTTATTTTCTACTGGGATAGTTTGGGGTTTTTTTTTATGTTTGTTTTCTTTTGAGTGTCTAATAAAACTAGGTTCCTCTTGGATGTGGATAAATATTGAAAGGTTTTATGTCCACACAGGAGTAGTGCAGTTTATATAGAATGACAATCAAATAAAAATACTAATAACAACGGCCATTATTAAAATTAATACTTGTTGACTGTTTGTCGTATGTCAGGCAACACTGTTAACTTACGTACCTGCATTAAATAATTTAATTCTTAAAAGTCACCCTCAGTATTAGGTGCTATGATGAGACACGATAGAAAGTTCAGAGTAAACCTCTGAGTAAATAAAGCAAACATTAAGTTCCTGTTCTCCCATCTGGACAGAGTAAACCAGGTTTCCCCAGGTCCCCTTCATCTGTACAAGTCACTTCCACCACAGGCTCCATGTATGGATTCCTAAGGACATATCTTCGTGTTTATACCATGGGCAACATTTGAAATTTAATTTTCACATAACCATCATAAATAATTTACTTCTAACATAATACACTTAAAATAGTATTCTAACAAAGCAGCAAGTGAAAATAAAACAATGAATTGATAAACACGATGAAAACTTATTCAACTGAAATCACAGGCAGATTTGGAGCTAAAGAAACTGAATATTTGAAGCCTCTCACTTGCATAGACTCTTTCCAAAGACTTATGTGAATATTCTTTTTGTATTTGTTTTTATTTTTTTCCTTAGGGAGATCTTCCAAAACAGTGCATGATCCGGAGTTCTCAAACCTAGATTTGCCCTTTAATATTCCAGAAATATTTCCTTAGTGATTGGTTTTAGGCAAGTGCTAAACATCAAAGGGATTTCTCCTTAATTTAAAATCAGATGTTTGGATTCAAGTGTCAATGTTTTTGTCTAAAACTGTTAATGCTTGTCTCCTTCAAGGAGGTATTTTGTTTGTTAGATTTCTGTTTTGTTTTGTTTTATGAAATTGTTTTAAGGTATTTTATAGGAAAGTGATAGGACATGTTACCATTTTTTTAAAACTGCATATTGTAGTTGGGAGAAAGGAAGAGAAGACATATGTACTTATTTAATAGGAGTTACATCCCATTAAGATCAAGCTGGAATAAGCATGTGTATATTTCCTCAAAACTGTAACCTACCTCATCTTGCTCCTTGTTCTCGCATATACAGTCTATATTTATATATAATCATTATTCATATATAAAATTGACATGTTTTATATTTCATATTATATTAAATATAAAAATGTTTAATAATATTTATCATTAAGTACATAAATATATTTTATAAGAAATATATTTTAATATATAAACGTATGTTTTCTTTTCCTTGATATTAATAGATGTTGATTCTATGGAATAATATTAAGTTAGTGCCAATGATTATCTAACTTCTTGTTTATGAACTTGGGCACAAAGAACCCTCATTGGTTACACTAGTGTTCAACCTTTGGACTTTCAGAAAGGTGAGGCTCCTACCTCCATAACCATGTTCATCTTCTTCACACTATTTTTAGGAAAAAAATGTTGCTATGTTTACCACAAAACATCTCCTGATTCATGTAATCCTCTGGTCTCTATACATATTTAAAGGTAAAATAGAATTAAGTCATATTTTTGCAAACCTATGAGTTAAATGTTATTGGATTGTTTTTTGTTTTCCATTTGAACAAATATATTTTGAGAATTCACCCTGATCTCTCTTTATTTTTATTTTTTCTGTGTGATGGTAGCAGATCTAACAAAAATCATCTGCAATGAAGACAATGCATGTAAGTGTGCCCTAGAGATGAAATTTTCCCTAAAGTTCTTATGCAAACAATATATGAGGTTTCACCATGATTAGACAGTGAGCTCATTTAAGATGTTAAAAGTCTTACATTATGGTTGAAAAAGTTACTTTTATGTTTAAATTCTACTCTCAACTGAATTTTTACACTAGTGATAGAAGGCTTATTGTCTAACTTAAAAAAATAACAACAATCTTACAAATTCATCATGTGGTAAGAGTCGCTAACACGTTTCAAATTATAGATTCTAAAAGTTTTCTTTTTCAATTTATTGTTCTGTTTCTTTGCAGCAGTGCTTCTCATTGAATAGCTTAATTATTAAGAATACATGTGGTTTGGGCGCCTGGGTGGCCCAGTCGGTTAAGCATACCGCCCTTGGTTTCAACTCAGGTCAGTATCTCAGGTCTTGAGATGGAACCCCCACTGGGCTCTGAGCTCAGTGTTGAGACTGCTTAAAACTCTCCCTCTCAGGCGCCTGGGTGGCTCAGCTGGTTAAGCGACCGCCTTCAGCTCAGGTCATGATCCCGGGGTGCCAGGATCCAGTGTGCTTCTCCCTCTGACCCTCTCCCATCTCGTGCTGTCTCTCACTCTCTCTCAATTAAATAAAATCTTTAAAAACAAAACAAAACCAAACCTCCCTCTCTTTCTCTACCCCAGCCCCCAGGCTCATGCACGTTGCTTTTCCTTCTATAAAATAAATGAATACATCATAAAAAAGAAGAGTATACATGGTTCTTTCTATATAACTCTTTGCTATAGATGATCCTCAAGACATATAATTTTATTAAAAATATATTCAAGAAATTGGTGTGACTTTCTTAGTACTACACTAAAACGGTAGCAGGAAATCATTTTTATATCTAATTTTGCACATCCATATTTCATTCCTTGATTAATATTTCAATTCAAGTAAAATATCCTAGAAGAATGGACTTTATATGAGGCAATATATATCAGTGGAAATGAATTTGAAATGCTTTATTTAATGAAATAAAATTTATATGTCTGTTTATCTGGTAGAAAACATACTTTCAAGACTAGATCTTTTTAAAAAATTTTATTATTATTATTATTTTTTTTTATCAAAGACATGGTTTTGTGAAGGCAAAGAACTACCATTCACAGGAACAACACTTCAGCCATCCAGTAACTGTTTAGGCTGCTGATTCCATTGAAGTAATTTAGAAGAAATTGTAGTGCCTTGATGAGTTTACCACAACTCACAAGTCGAAGTAAAACCTGCCACTAGTCTCAGACATTATATGTAAAAGTGTGTGTTTCATTCCAATGATGATGTAGACTAAATTGCATT
>NW_025411829.1:0-3970 GCF_002201575.2 Neomonachus schauinslandi | reverse complement strand
ACCTGGCAGGCCAGAAAGGACTGGCAGGATATATTCAGAGCACTAAATGAGAAAAATATGCAGCCAAGAATACTATATCCAGCTAGGCTGTCATTGAAAATAGAAGGAGAGATAAAAAAGCTTCCAGGACAAAGAAAAACTAAAGGAATTTGCAAACACAAAACCAGCCCTACAGGAAATCTTGAAAGGGGTCCTCTAAGCAAAGAGAGAGCCTGAAAGCAACATAGACCAGAAAGGAACACAGACAATATACAGTAACAGTCACCTTACAGGCAATACAATGGCACTAAATTCCTATCTTTCAATAGTTACCCTGAATGTAAATGGGCTAAATGCCCCAATCAAAAGACACAGGCTATAAGACTGGATTAAAAAACAAGACCCGGGGGCGGCGGAGCAAGATGGCGGAGGAGTAGGAGACCTGGATTTTGTCTCCTCTCAGGAATTCAGCTGGATAGGGATCAAACCATTCTGAACACCTACAAACTCAACAGGAGATCGAAGAAAAGAAGAGCAACAACTGTCTCATCAGAAAAGCGACCACTTTCTGGAAGGTAGGACGTGCGGAGAAGTGAAGCCGTGGCGATATTCGGAAGGATAGACGGCGGGGGTGGGGCCTCCGTCGGCCGCTTCTGGCAAGTGATAGAGCCACGGAGCACAAAATCGGAACTTTTAAAAGTCTGCTCCGCTGAGGGACGTCACTCTGGTGGCTAAGCGGGGGGTGGAACCCTCCGGGACAGTGTGGTCTCAGGACCCTTGGGGTCACAGAAAGACCGGGGTTGCCTGAGTGTGGCAGAGCTCCCAGGTAACGGAGCAGGGAAGCCAACTGCAGAGACGGAGCCGAGGTGCGGGCTCTCAGCTCGGGGTTGCCCTAAACCGTGATCCGCGGCACAGTCGGGCCACTGCTCCTCCAGCAGGGACCCAACAAGCGGCCGATCCGGGGAGACTCAACTTCCTCCCCCAGGAGGAGCCGCGCGGGAGCGCACCGCAGGGATCTGCTGGGTTTGGAGACTCCACCCGGGGTCGGGTGCCAGAGATAGAAACGCGCGGTCAAAGGCCGGGTGAGCATGGAGTGTGGCCGGAGACCGGGGAGACGGGAGTGACTGACAGCTTTTCTCTGTTGGCTCACTGAGAAGTGGGGCCCCGAGTTCTCGGCTCCTCCGGGGCAGAGATTGGGAGGCCGCCATTTTCACTCTCCGCCTCCAAAGCGTACGGAAAGCTCGCAGGGAACAAAAGCCCCGGAGAGCAAACCCGAGCAGATTACTTAGCTGGGAGGGCGCAAGGGCGGGGCAATTCCGCCTCCGGCAGAGACATTTGGAAACCACGGCAACAGGCCCCTCCCCAGAAGATCAGCGAGAACAGCCAGCCAAGACCAAGTTTACCGATCAATGAGAACGGCAGAACTCCAGCACTAGGGGAATACTGCACATAGAATTCATGGCTTTTTTACCATGATTCTTTAGTTTTTCAAAGTTAATTTTTTTAACTGTCTTTTTTTTTCTTTTTTTCTTTTTTTCTTTTTCTTTTTCCCTTTTTCAACCAACATCTTATCAATCCCTTTTTAAAAAAAAAAAACATTTTTATTTTTCATTTTTAGAGTCATATTCTATCCCTTCAGAGTAGTTACCCGTATTTTTGGCTTATGTATATAAGTTGTTCTCTCTTTAAAATTTTCAAATAGTTTCTTCTAACAGATTAAAATATACCCTAAATCTCTAGTATATGGTGTTTTTCTATTCCCCTGCCTGATCACATCCTCTCCCTTTTTTTTTTCTTTTTTCTTTTTTCTTTTTTTAAATCTTCTTCTTTCTTTTTTCAAACAACTTCTTATCAATTCCTTTTATAAAATTTTTTATAATTTTCATCTTTACAGTCATATTCCATCCCTTCATCATATCAACCCTTATTTTTGTACATATATAAGTTTTCTTTCTTTAAAATTTTGGGAGGCACTTTCTTCTAAAAGACCAAAATACACCCTAAATCTAGTGTGTGGCACTGATCTATATACCAGCCTAATCATATTTGATCACATTCTGTTTTTTGTTGTTGTTGTTGTTTTGTTTTGTTTGTTTTTGTTTTTATCTTTATATTTATCTTTTTATTTTTTTTCTTTCTCTCTTTTCTCTCTTTCCCTTTCTTTTCCCACTGCTTCAGGTCTTTTCTGATTTGTTTAGAGTATATTTTCTGGGGACGTTGTTACTCTGCTAGCATTTTGTTCTCTCATTAATCTATTCTCCTCTGCACAAAATGACAAGACGGAAAAAATCACCTCAACAAAAAGAACAAGAGGTAGTACCGACTGCCAGGGACCTACTCAATACGGACATTAGTACGATGTCAGATCTAGAGTTCAGAATCATCATTTTAAAGATACTAGCTGGGCTTGAAAAAAATATGGAAGTTATTAGAGAAACCCTTTCTGGAGAAGTAAAAGAACTAAAATCCAACCAAGTAGAGATCAAAAAGGCTATTAATGAGGTGCAATCAAAAATGGGGGCGCTAACTGCTAGAATAAATGAGGCAGAAGAGAGAATCAGTAATATAGAAGATGAAATGATGGAAAATAAAGAAGCTGAGAAAAAGAGAGAGAAACAACTACTGGATCACGAGGGCAGAATTCGAGAGATAAGCGATACCATAAGACGAAACAACATTAGAATAATTGGGATCCCAAAAGAAGAAGAAAGAGAGAGAGGGGCAGAAGGTATAATGGAGCAAATTATAGCAGAGAACTTCCCCAATTTGGGGAAGGAAACAGGCATGAAAATCCAGGAAGCACAGAGAACCCCTCTCAAAATCAATAAAAATAGGTCAACACCCCGACATCTAATAGTAAAACTTACGAGTCTCATAGACAAAGAGAAAATCCTGAAAGCAGCTCGGGAGAAGAGATATGTAACCTACAAGGGTAGAAACATTAGATTGGCAACAGACCTATCCACAGAGACCTGGCAGGCCAGAAAGGACTGGCAGGATATATTCAGAGCACTAACTGAGAAAAATATGCAGCCAAGAATACTATACCCAGCTAGGCTGTCATTGAAAATTGAAGGAGAGATAAAAAGCTTCCAGGACAAACAAAAACTAAAGGAATTTGCAAACACAAAACCAGCCCTACAGGAAATCTTGAAAGGGGTCCTCTAAGCAAAGAGAGAGCCCAAAAGCAACATAGACCAGAAAGGAACACAGACAATATACGGTAACGGTCACCTTACAGGCAATACAATGGCACTAAATTCCTATCTTTCAATAGTTACCCTGAATGTAAATGGGCTCAATGCCCCAATCAAAAGACACAGGCTATAAGACTGGATTAAAAAACAAGACCCATCAATATGCTGTCTGCAAGAGACTCATTTTAGAACCAAAGACACCCCCAGTTTGAAAGTGAGGGGGTGGAAAACCATTTACCATGCTAATGGACACCAAAAGAAAGCTGGGGTGGCAATCCTTATATCAGACAAATTAGATTTTTTTTTTAAAGATTTTATTTATTTATTTGAGACAGAGAGAATGAGATACAGAGAGCATGAGAGGGAGGAGGGTCAGCGGGAGAAGCAGACTCCCTGCCGAGCAGGGAGCCCGATGCGGGACTCGATCCAGGGACTCCAGGATCATGACCTGAGCCGAAGGCAGTCGCTTAACCAACTGAGCCACCCAGGCGCCCTCAGACAAATTAGATTTTAAACCAAAGACTGTAATAAGAGATGAGGAAAGACACTATATCCTACTTAACGGGTCTACCCAACAAGAAGATCTAACAGTTGTAAATATCTATGCCTCTAACATGGGAGCAACTACTTATATAAGGCAATTAATAACAAAGTCTTAAAAAATAAAGTCTTAAAAAATATTTTTTTTCTTTGCACTAATTTTTAGGATAAAATGCTAAAAATGTTACAAAATGTAACCCTATATGTATACCTAAAACAAGGCACAATTTTAATACACACATTAAATATTTTGT
>NW_025411828.1:2280-3974 GCF_002201575.2 Neomonachus schauinslandi | reverse complement strand
TGAGCTTCTCTAATTCTAATTTATGGTGTCATTCGATATCCTGTATCATTTTCTTAATGCTTTTTACTTTGTTTTTGAGCAAAGCCCATCAAAGTAGATGAAGTGTGTCAGGAAACAGTGCTTTCCTTCTGGGCAGTGGCCCTATTCTGCACTCTGTCCCCTTTTCCCCTACAGCCCCACTGTCTGGGATTCAACAGCAGGGCTCTCCTGTCAGGAAACTGGTTTTCTTGGATTTGTGGGAAGCCCTATGACTCAGAGAGACCTTCTAACCTCACAGAGCTCTGTCTCCTATTGTTGCTGTGAAGTGCTCAAAACCAGGGCAGCTTGCTTCTGGAGTTGTTCCAGCTGTGTCCCCCACCCCTCCTTCGTAGGGCTCTGCTCTCTTCCTGCTTCTGCTGCAACTGTCCTTCTCATCTGCGTTCTGCTCTTTAATGTAGCGAGCAGCCTGCACAACTCAGAAGGGACACTGGCTTCATCTTCCCCAAATCTGTAGCCATGCCTGACATGGTTATCTATGCTCTTTTTCATTGAACGTCAAAGCGATTTTCCATTATATGCATGTTTTCACATGATTGCATTTTAGAATTTCTTCTTGGCTTATTTTTAATTAGTATTTTATTCTTATACTTAATCATTTTAATTTTTAATTTAGTCATGGATTTTCTTTAAATTTTGTATTTATATTTGAGTTTTTTGATTTTAGAGTTGTCAATTTCCACTCCACTTATTTTATTTTAAAAAAATAGAATAGATTTACTTATTTAGCAAATACAATCTTCTCTGCTAGGTTTTTGGAAAATAAAAGAGAAAAACAGAAGATGAAGGTCGCAGCTGAAAGAAACTTACAGCCTTAGGCAAACCTTATATATGACAATGTCAAATTATTGGTAAAAAGTCTACAAATGGAGTTCTATGGAGGTGACAGTTCCTGATGAAGCTGATGAAGATTTCAGGTAAGGGGCAACACGAGACTCTCCAAAAGAGAAGAAAGGGAAGGATATTTGGCGTATGTGCCATGTCTGAATGTTATCGTTTTATTTATTTTGGAGTTGTCTCTTTTCAGAAGTATATGGTTTTATTATGGCAATTTAGTTTAGTGCTTACATGGCTGAGATTTTATTCCAGTTCTCTAGACTCCTAGTCACGTAATTTCAGAATCAAGTACTTCATCAGCAATGGCTTTGGCGAGTATCTGGTGCTGGCTCCAGGGTCCCCCGTCGGATCCTGAGTATGTCACAGAGCCTCCAGGTAGCATCTTAAACGCTAAGTTTTGTGTTATTGAATTGGATGAGTTCTTCAATATTTTGGATATGAACCCTTTTTCAGTTAGGTAGTTCGCAAACATTTTTTCCCACTCAGTATGTTGTCTTTTCAATGTGTTGATGATCGGTGATTTCCTTGGCTGTGCAGAAGCTTTTTAGTTTGGTGTAGTCCCAGCTGTTAATTTTGCTTTGTAGCCTTTGCTTCTGGTGTTCAATCCAAAAATCAGTATCAAGAATGATATCAAGAAACATTCTTCCAAAATCATTGTGTGTTAAGGTGAACAAATGAATAGATATATTCTGACACCTCTGTGCTCCATACTTTTAATAGATTCTTGACTGGCTCAGCGAGCAAAGCATCTGACTCTTGATCTCAGAATCTTGAGTTCAAGCCCCGTTTTGGTCATGGAGCCCATTAAAAAGGGGGGGGGG
>NW_025411828.1:836-2180 GCF_002201575.2 Neomonachus schauinslandi | reverse complement strand
CTTTTGACGTCCTTTTTGTGGATGGGGTTGGACAGGCATCCAGTTGCATTCCTTTGCTTGCGGCTGCCCAGTGTTTCCAACGCCACTTATTGTGCAGACTGTTGCTCCCCTATTTTATATTCTTGGGGTTTTGTTGTAAATTAATTGACGAATTAATTGTCGATTTCTTTCTGGGCTTTGCAGTCTCTTCCATTATCTGTGTGTCTGTCTGTATGTCAATACCATACCGTTTTGATTTCTACAACTTTGTAATACACTTTGACATCAGAAAGCATGATGCTTCCAGTTTTGTTCTTTCACAAGATGGCTTTGGCTACTCAGGGCTTTCTGTGGTACTCTTCACTTTGTAGGATTATTTGTTCTATTTCTGGAAATGCCATTACATGTTCGTAGGGTGAGCACTGAACGTTTAGATTACTTTACATAATGTGGACCTTTTGATTACATATATTCTTGGGATCCATTAGCGTGGGAAGCCTTCTGACTTAATTCCGTCTTTCTCAAATTCTTTCACTAATGATTTATGGTTTTCAGTATACAGGTCTTTCACCTCTTGATGAAAATAATTCCTAAGGATTTTAGTCTTTTTCAGTGATTATAAATTAAAAATGATTTTCTTAATTTCTCTCTATGATAGCTTCTTATTTGTGTGTCGAGATGAAACTCATTTTTATATGTTGAATCTGTGTCCTTCAGCTTTACTGAATTCATTCTGTTAGTTCTATGAGTATTTTTATAGAGTCATTAGGGGTTCAATATATCATATCCTGTTCCCCTAATAAGTGAAAAATTAACGGGGAATATAAGTTGATGCCATGTAACTTAGAAGAAAGGATACAGATATGCTCAGTGATAGTTCTCAAATTCTCTAAAATGTTTTGTGATTAATGTAATCAAAGGAACCCATAAATATGGCTTGTTTTAATGTACTATTTTCTTTAAGCCGGATGTAGAGTGGTGGCATGGACCAATTATTCCCAATACTTTCCCAACCTACACCCTGTGCGTTTTGGGAGGCCTCCATGGTTCTCTCTACTTTCTTCTGTTCTGGAACTCAGTGCCTGACTCAGCTGCTCAGAAAATACTTCTCGAAATAGTGCACTTGGGAAGAAGCCTATTTCTTCATAGATCTAGAAACACGGAATTGTACAGAATCATTTTTGATCTCTCCGGGAATCCTTGAAGATGTCCCAGGTGGAATGTGGCTTGTTTCACAGACAGATCAGGGAGCCCCGCAGCGCTCCTGCAGTGCCTTCTGTGGAGTCTCAGAGCAGGGTCCTTGTTGAGAGCACACACCCCACTCTGGTGGCCACAGGAGGCACTGCAGGAGCGCTGCGGGGCTCC
>NW_025411828.1:0-736 GCF_002201575.2 Neomonachus schauinslandi | reverse complement strand
AAGGACCCTGCTCTGAGACTCCACAGAAGACCCAAGTGAATCTCCTCTGGGACTTCCTTTACAATCAGGCAATTGCTTTCGGATGATTTATTTTAAAGTCTTTGGGATCTACTGACAACTCCGTACAAGTAACAACCTAAGGTCCTACAGTTACTAAATCGTGTCCCTTCTTACATGTGCAGATACAGGAAATTATAAATGAATGAATGAAGGTGGACCTTCACCTCACGTGAGACAGAAAAAGAACCCTGAATGGATCACAGACCTAAATTTAAGAGCTGAAGCTATAGACCTCTGAGAAGAAAGCATTAGAAGAACTCTCCCTCACCTTAGATTTGGCATCAGTTTCTCAAGGATGACCCCAGAATCAACAAGTGGAAGAACAGAAACATGGGTAAGTTGGTCCCCAACAGGACTGTCTGTCCTATTGGCTCCCCATGTGCTCCAGGCTCCAGGCAGGACCTGTACCAGTCATTTCTTTCTACAACCCACATAGCAGTAGCCATTATGTTCTCCGTTTTAGGGATGGGGTCTGTAGCTTCAGAGCCCCGCGTGGCGTCACCCAGCTACCAAGAGGCTGAGCAGGGGCTAGAATTGCTGACTCTCTGCCATTGGACTCTGTGCTCCATCGACACGGCTCCTCCCTGGAATTCAGGTTTGCAAACTCCACATTCAATCCCCGAGGCCTAGGGACCTCACTGAACTCAGGGGGCAGTGGTGCCCGCTCTGACTGGGG
>NW_025411827.1:0-3976 GCF_002201575.2 Neomonachus schauinslandi | reverse complement strand
TTCAAGAAATTGGTGTGCCTTTCTTAGTACTACACTAAAACGGTAGCTGGAAATCATTTTTATATCTAATTTTGCACATCCATATTTTATTCCTTGATTAATATTTCAATACAAGTAAAATATCCTTTTCTCTTATTTAAGTAACTTATCCAAAATTGCCAGCCTTTGATTCATATATATATGAGTCATATATATTATATATACATATATAATATATATATATATATTTTTCCTCTCATGTCTCATTTCATTAACTGTATCTATTGGTAAATACCTGTATAAAGATAAAATTTCAAAAACCCTTTATATATTGTTTTGGGGAATTCTACTGAAATTAAGAATTTAATTTAATTAACTTTAGGTAATACTGAATAGTTATGTTTGGGTCATTAGTAAACAATTGTGATGATCTCCAACTTTTATGAAAGCATTTGTTGCCAGGTATATTTTTTTAATTTCCTTCCCTCGTTACTATCTATCAGACAAACAAACAAAAAACAACAAATATCTGCTTGAGCAAAAAGAAAGAAGAAAGCAAATGTATTTTGATATATCTAGTGCTTCCTATTCACTGTATAATTTAACTCAATAAATAACACTATAAAGAGACATTATTATCCCCCTTTATAGATGATTACACTGGAGCTTAGATTGCACATGTAACTTATCCCAAATCATATATCTGAAAGTGTCAAGAACATAAAGGTTGAATTTAGTCTTCCCTTTTAGGAAGATTTGTTTTAGAGGGCGGATATATTTCACTCTGACCCCTATGTAATTGCCAGATTTTCCTGACGCACTAGTTATTGCTAAAATATAGGCTGGCAGGATTGAAGGCATTCCTGGGTAGTTTGCATACGTTCCCTCCTTTAAGACTATTATGCAGCAGCTGCCACTTTTACATTCGTCATATTCTGGTTTTAGCATTATATGAGTCAAACAGGACATTTCTTCAGGGATCAACTCTCCTGAGTTTTTAAAATAAGCCACATGGAGATAATAAATGGAGAAGGTGTTGGGTCATCTGTATTACTTTACATACCTTCCTACGGGCATTTCCAGAGCCTGGAACTCAGAACTCCTTAGGTTTTAGCCAGGTGACACACACTTTATATGAGAACGGAAG
Source organism: Neomonachus schauinslandi (assembly GCF_002201575.2). Classification (NCBI taxonomy): domain Eukaryota; kingdom Metazoa; phylum Chordata; class Mammalia; order Carnivora; family Phocidae; genus Neomonachus; species Neomonachus schauinslandi. The sequence continues at coordinate 2,850 of NW_025411827.1, read as the reverse complement.
CACTTTCTGAATTCCTAATAGTGCTTTGGGTGCCGGAGCTATGGACCATTAGACACCTCTTTATGATGGCTTCCCCTGAAACAGGTGAGTTGCAGGACTTTGAAACTGGGTGCATAAAACATGTTCTCTAGTGCTTTTGGTTTTGTCTATTTAGTTCTGTAATTTTAAGGAGTAATAACCCATGGAAAAGCATCCATAGAAAAACTGAGAAATTAAAATATGAGGATATCACTCAATGACACTGAAACTTTTTTCTTTTACTCTTTGTCAAAAAGATTTTATAAATTTTTAAACATGGATTTGCTTCTCTCAATTTAATACCATTTTGCTGTTATATTGTGTTGTATAGTGGTAATTTTAACACTTTCATGATATAACTTCTTCTTACTCATTGAAAAAAAGGTGAAAAATATTTTGTGGAAATAGGGTGTTTTTCATTTTCTTTTGGGTTATATTTTAGAATGATATCTGGAAGAACATATATCAGTGATTCCAAGGGATAATGGTAGTCTTACTGTTCTCGCTTAAAATTTTCAAACTGAAATACAGACAATTTTCATTATTATCCTACAATTATTTATTACCATATTCTAACTGGTAATTTATGTTACAAAGAAAAAATAAATCCAGTTGTAAAGATATCAAAATAATTACTTTGTTTAATCTATTTCTTTAATTTCCTCTGAGAATGTACATTTTCTATACTTATGTAAGTCTCTCTATCAAATATTAATTATGCAGAATATATGATGAATTTTCCAAGACTCTTGAAATTTGGTTCCTGCTCGAACCCCAAATTCGATGGATGTATTTGATTTCATCATTTACCTCCTCTATTCATCCGTTTCCCCTAAGAAAAATTATCTGAGTACATGAAAGCAGTAGTAGCTACAATTTACTGATACCTGCTAATTTCAAGTGCTCAGTTAAGTACTCACTATACAGGATCTTATTTTCTTCTTGCATCAACCACATAATTAATGACTCGTTTTTATTTATTTTTATTCATTTTTAAGGACATACTTTCAAAACACAAACTTGAGACCCATAGGATGTAAGAATGTGCTTTACTTCACAGAACTTGCAGTTGTTGGAATACATCTTAGAACTGTGCTCTGACTGAAGCACAAGCTCATGGCACTTCACCTCCTCACTTCTCCCTGCTGGAATTGTGGATGACCTGGAACCTACTGAGAGGGTCCTTAATGTAGCTTGAACTGTAGAGAGGACAGGAGTTCATGTGTTCCCTTGGTTCAGTCAACATTCCTACAGTTATTTTATGTGTTTTAATGCACTCACAGATTAATTAAAAAATATACTTACTCTGTATTTCCCATTTGTAATGAGATCTATTTTGTAGGCAAACCAAGCCTGCGAATGGATCCATCCAGAAAAGCATAAAAAATAGTTCACTTTTTTGAATCCATTTATCAGTTACATGAAAGATAATCATTTAGTGTAGCCTATGACTTTGAGAGTCCATTATTTATTTTATTTTGTTTGTTAATATGTCAACCTTCTCACTATCAATATTATAGTTGGGATAAAAAACTGAGAGAACTAATATGAACTGTGGAAGTTAACTTCCAGAAACAGGGATTGGGATTGATGTTACCTCCTTGGTACCTGGTTTCTCCCCCTTGATTTTCCAGATACAAATCATCTTCTCACGTTTCAGCTACTTCATGTGCAATTCCAAAATAATACTAGTGTCTACTCGTTTTAGTTGTTGTTATATTGGATGAGACATCGCATATTAAGGGTTTCTCATAGTCTGGAATACTATCTTCTACAACTTTTTATCATCCTCGTTGTGTCTGACTTGCTACACATGTAGCATGTACATGAGAATCAGGGTCATTCAGCTTTAATGTTTCGGATCTAATTGAGAAAAGGACCAGCCCGAAATATTGGTCAATGAGGCATTTAACATAGAACATACAGACGGGAATGGTGAAGCTTTGCTATTTCTGAGAAAACCACATTGAGGCGTGGATAGAAATAAAAGAATGAATCTAAAAGGATATTGGATTCTGTGTAATCATAGATTGTATACAAACAGAATATAAGATAATATGATTTTTATCCTGTTTTATTATTAGTTTCAGAGGTAGAAATTAGTGATTCATCAACTGCAACCAATACCCAGTGTTCATTACATCAAGTGCCCTCCTTAATGCCCATCACCCGGTTACACCATCCCCTCACCCACCTCCCCTCCTGTTTTTAATGTGCAATAAAACAACACACATGATTAGATATACTCTTGAATTGTAAATCTACCTTCACAATTGAATTAAATTGTTGACAGGAAATGCCAAAAAATATGTTTTTATCTTTTAATCTTTGTGCTTACTTTTTTTAAAATGGGAGACATTGTTTTATGTATCAAATTCCATGTTATAGTACAATTTTAAAACATGTTATATTAAAACATAAGAAACTGTTTCAAAATTAATAACCAAAGAACCTGTTGCCTTAGAATGATTCGAATTACCATACTTATGTGTGTGTTCTAGGTTTTAAGAAATTCATAAATGGTGGATTGAATGCATTGTCCAATCCAAACGTACTGTAAATATTATGTCACTGAAACTACTCCTAGACTTTAAAAAAATGTACAATTAAATGACATGTTAGTTTTCAAATAAATATTCATTTTACTTGAAAGTGTTTGGGTGGGAAATATCTACTTATACCTAATAAATATAATAGTAAGAAAATTATTAAGGCTAATCTTTGTAGAGATATTGTATTGTGTCGTGCTATGGTATTATCTCTTAATTCTTAAAGAGAAGGATTGTATATTCCATTCCATTTTGCACATAATAAGGCTGAGATTAAAACAGA
>NW_025411826.1:0-3977 GCF_002201575.2 Neomonachus schauinslandi | reverse complement strand
CGAGAGGGAGGAGGGTCAGAGGGAGAAGCAGACTCCCTGCCGAGCAGGGAGCCCGATGCGGGACTCGATCCCGGGACTCCAGGATCATGACCTGAGCCGAAGGCAGTCACTCAACCAACTGAGCCACCCAGGCGCCCTATTTTTAACTTTTTGAGGAAACTCCATACTGTTTCCCACAGTGGCTGCACCAGTTTGCATTCCCACCAACAATCCAAGAGGGTTCCTTTTCCTCCACATCCTCGCCAACACTTGTTTCTTGTGTTTTTGATTTTAGTCATTCTGACAGGTGTGCAGTGGTGTCTCATTGTAGTTTTGATTTGCATTTCCCTGATGATGAGTGATGTTGAGCATCTTCTTATGTGCCTGTTGACCATCTGTATGTTTTCTTTGGAAAAATGTCTGTTCATGTCTTCTGATCATTTTTCAACCGGGTTGTGTTTTGGGTGTTGAGTTCTATCAGTTCTTTGTATTTGTATACTAACCCTTTATCAGATATGTCATTTGCAAAGATCTTCTCCTATTCATAGGTTGCCTTTTCATTTTGTGGACTGATTCCTTCACTGTGCAAAAGCTTTTGATTTTGATGTAGTCCCAATAGTTTATTTTTGCTTTTATTGCTCTTGCCTCAAGAGACATAATTAGAGAAAAACAAACAAACAAAAAAACAAAAAACCACTGCTACAGCCAATACCAGAGAGATTACTGCTTGTGCTCTCTTCAAGTATTTGATTTCAGGTGTCACATTTAGGTCTTAAACCCATTTTTGAGTTTATTTTTAAAGAAAGTGGTCCAGTTTCATTCTTTTGCATGTAGCTGTCCAGTTCTCCCAACACCATTTGTTGAAAAGACTGCTTTTTCTCCATTGGTTATTCTTTCCTGCTTTGTCAAAGATTAATTGACCATATAGTTATGGGTTTATTTCTGGGGTTTTCTGTTCTATTCCACTGATCTATATTTGTTTTTTGCCAGTACCATACTGTTTTGATGACTACAGCTTTGTAATATAACTTGAAATCTGGAATTGTGATACTTCCAATTTGTTTTTCAATATTGCTTTGGCTATTCGAGGTCTTCAGTGGTTCCATACAAATTTTAGGATTGTTTGTTCTAGTTCTGTGAAAAATGTTGGTATTTTAATAGGCATTGCATTAAATCTGTAGATTGCCTGGGGTAGTATAGACATTTTAACAATATGTGTTTTTCCCATCCATGAGCATGCAACGTCTTTCCACTTCTTCTGTCTTGACACAATTTCTGTCATCAATGTTTTATACTTGTTAGAGTACAGGTCTTTCAAAATTTGGTCTCTGTTTTTAAAAAAGTTTTTGTTATCTATCTTGCCTCCACCTCTCCGAAGATGTGAAATACCTAGTAAAGACCCAGTCTTAGTTCCCATAACTAAGAGTGACAGGCAAGGAATTCTCTGAAATGTTTCAAAGTTAATTGTTCAAAAGTTAACCACAATGAATTATCGCCTTACACCTGTCAGAATGGCTAGAATCAAAAACACAAAAAACAAGTGTTGGTGAGGATGTAGAGAAAAAGGAACCCTTGTGCACTGGTGATGGGGATAGAAAATGGTGTGAAAAACAGTATGGAGGTTCCTAAAAATATTAAAAATAGAAATACCATATGATCCAGTAATTCCATTACTGGTTACTTACTTTCCCAAAGAAAATGAAAACACTGATTTGAAAAGATATATGCACCCCCATGTTTACTGCAGCATTATTTACAACAGCCAATATATGGAAACAACCCAAGTGTCCATCAACAGATGTATCTCTTACACACACACACACACACACACACACACACAAACACACACACACACACACAGAGGAATGTTACTCAGCCATAAAAAAGAATATGATCCTGCCATTTGCAACAATGTAGATGTACCTAGAGGGTATTATGCTAAGTGAAATAGTCAGAGAAAGACAAATACTATGTGATTTCACTGATATGTAGAATCTAGAAAGCAGAACAAATGAACAAACAAAAAGCAGAAACAGACCCAGAAATAGAGGGAATTCTGTATTGCCAGAAGGGAAGGGTTGGGGGACAGACAAAATGGGTGAAGGGGAATGGGAGGTTCAGGATTCCAGTTATAGTAAGTCACAGGGATACAAGTACAACATAGGGAATATAGTCAATGGTATTGTAATAGCATTATGCAGTAACAGATAGTAGCTACACTTGTGGTAAGCATGTGTAACATATAGAGTTGTTCAAGCACTACCTTGTACACCTGAAACTAACATAACATCTTGTGTCAACTATGCTTTAATTAAAATAAATAAATAAATATATAAATGTTAAAGAACAAATTTATGTTATTAGTGGGAATACTATTCCCAGATTAAAAGATTAAAAATTATAAGGTTCAAATTTTTTCCTTCACATGTCCTGCCTTATTTAGGTCTACATAAACGAGCAAGACCTTAAAAACCTTCATAGGCACTCAGATACCCAAGAAGAGAGACTGCTATAAAAACAGAGTCCGGGTAGCTGTGCCTCTATTTCCCCATACACTGCCTAATATTTTCTTTCTGTGAGTTCCCACACCTATTATCACTCTTCTGCAGGGCTCAGTGGTACTCTCCAACCTTTAAGTCTTTAGTCTATGAAAGCACAGACTCCCAAAACAAGGATAGGCTCAAATGTCCAAGAGTAGGAGCCATTTCCTGCTCCTGGAGAACAAGCGAAATGGAGTTTCAGTCATCCATGTAGTCATCTCAACGTAGACATGTTACCAACTACCCAAATAAAACTCCTGTTATTGATTTGACAGCCAGTCATACCCCACCAAACCCTACATGGACATGGGCAGGGCATCAGAGAATTAAGAAAAGAGGTGGAGTGAGGAGACCGCTACCTTGGGCCATACATCTATGTTGTGTAGAATCTCCATTCCGCCTATTACTCAAGAGGATCTAAGCCACTCTCTGTAAGTTGGGGTGGAAGTAGATGACATCACATTCTTATATGCTGTAAAAAGATTCTTCCCAGTGGCTCAAATGATTTTAATATCTCTCAACAGAACACCTGAAGTATGCTAGTTCATTCAATTAAACCAACAAACAAAAAAGCTGCTCAGGATTCTCTTCAACCCTCTATTTTAATATGCCTTTCTAAACAACTCCCAATATCCTGTGTCCTTCATTCCTTTGTGTGTGTGTGTGTGTGTGTGTGTGTATCCTTCATTCCTATAATTCATCTTTATCTAACTTATCATAAACCCCAATATTCTGACATCTTTTCTAAAACTAGTGTTTTCTAAAACCCAGTGTTATTCTTCTTGAAACTTGGCCTCTCCTGCTAATTCCTTCCTTACCCCCCTTCACTGTGTTCACAAGACCCCCTCCCCATCTTTCAATTATTAAAACATTTACCTACAAGATGAGAAAAAAGGAAAAAACCTGAATTTAAATCTCATTTCTGTCACTTATCATATCCAAATAAGTCACTTTTAATCTCTTTTGAGTTTCAAATTCTCCATTTAAACAACCACTTGGTGAGGATGTTGAACATAGGTTGCAGTACCAGAGGGTATTTTGATTAATTCATCTCTAAGATTCCTTAAGATCCTGAAATTCTATGTGCTTTTGATTTTGTCTATAGAAACACAGAGACTATTTAGCTGGCAGAAATGGAAACAATTAATGGACTAAAAGAAACACCAAGAAAAGCAGAGAACAAAGTAAAAAAAAAAATCAAGAAAAGATTATAGAAAAGTCATGGAGAAAAAGAAAAAGGTCTACAAAAAAAAGAAGAAGCTTCAAAGAACTAGTCAAGGGTACTAGCCTGGGGAAAACTAGACTGGGAAGTCAGTAAGTAGAGAATCATTTAGAAATATCCTCTAAATAGATGATAAATTTAATTAATGCAACATGGTCTACACCTAGATTACATATCCTTCACTTCTGGAAAATCATTCATCTCAAGGAGAGCAGACATCACTATATCTAAGAATT
>NW_025411825.1:0-3979 GCF_002201575.2 Neomonachus schauinslandi | reverse complement strand
ATCTGTAGTGTCATTTGCAAATATCTTCTCCCATTCTGTGGGTTGCCTCTTTGTTTTGTTGACTGTTTCCTTTGCTGTGCAGAACCTTTTATCTTGATGAAGTCCCAAAAGTTCATTTTTGCTTTTGTTTCACTAGCTTTTGGAGATGTATCTTGAAAGAAGTTGCTGTGGCCAATGTCAGAGAGGTTACTGCCTCTGTTCTCCTCTAGGATTTTGATGGAGTCCTGTCTCACATTGAGGTCTTTCATCCGTTTTGAGTTTATCTTTGTGTATGATGTTAGAGAATGGTCGAGTTTCATTCTTCTGCATGTGGTTGTCCAATTTTCCCAGCACCATTTATTGAAGAGACTGTCTTTTTTCCATTGCATGTTTTTTCCTGCTTTGTCAAAGATTATTTGACCATAGAGTTGAGGGTCCATATCTGGGTTCTCTATTCTGTTCCATTGGTCTGTATGTCTGTTTTTGTGCCAGTACCATGCTGTCTTGGTGATCACTGCTTTGTAATATAGCTTGAAATCGGGCAACGTGATGCCCCCAGCTTTGTTTTTCTTTTTCAACAGCTCCTTGGCGATTCGGGGTGTTTTCTGATTCCATACAAATTTTAGGATTGTTTGTTCCAGCACTTTGAAAAATGTCATTGGAATTTTGATCGGGATGGCATTGAAGGTATAGATTGCTCTGGGTAGCATAGACATTTTAACAAGGTTTATTCTTCCGATCCATGAGCATGTAATATTTTTCCATCTTTTTGTGTCTTCTTCAATTTCTTTCACGAGTGTTTTGTAGTTCCTAGAGTATAGATCCTTTACCTCTTTGGTTAGATTTATTCCGAGGTATCTTATGGGTTTTGGTGCTATTGTAAATGGAATCATTTCTCTAATTTCTCTTTCTACAATTGCGTTGTTAGTGTATAAGAAAGCAACTGATTTCTGTGCATTGATTTTGTATCAATGCCTGCCACATTACTGAATTGCTGTATGAGTTCTAGTAATTTGGGGGTGGAGTCTTTTGGGTTTTCCACATAAAGTATCACGTCATCTGCGAAAAGAGAGAGTTTGACTTCTTCTTTGCCAATTTGAATACCTTTTATTTCTTTTTGTTGTCTGATTGCTGTTGCTAGGACTTCTAGTACTATGTTGAACAACAGCAGTGAGAGTGGGCACCCTTGATGTGTTCCTGATCTTAAGGGAAAGGCTCTCAGCTTTTCCCCATTGAGGATGATACTCACTGTGGGTTTTTCATAGATGGATTTTTTGAGCTTGAGGAATGTTCCCTCTATCCCTATACTCTGAAGAGTTTTAATCAGGAAAGGATGTTGTATTTTGTCAAATGCTTTTTCTGCATCAATTGAGAGGACCATATGGTTCTTCTCCCTCCTCTTATTAATGTGTTCTATCACATTGATTGATTTGCGAATGTTGAACCACACTTGCATCCCAGGGATAAATCCCACTTGGTCGTGGTGGATGATCCTTTTAATGTATTGTTCGATCCTATTAGCTAGGATTTTGTTGAGGATTTTGGAATCCATATCCATATCGGTCTGAAATTGTCCTTTTTGATGGGGTCTTTGCCTGGTTTGGGGATTAAGGTAATGCTGGCCTCATAGAATGAGTTTGGAAGTTTTCCTTCTGTTTCTATTTTTTGAAACAGCTTCAGTTGAATAGGTATTATTTCTTCTTTGAATGTTTGGTAGAATTCCCCAGGGAATCCATCAGGCCCTGGACTCTTGTTTTTTGGGAGGTTTTTGATCACTGCTTCAAACTCGTTACTGGTTATTGGCCTATTCAGGTTGTCAATTTCTTCCTGTTCAGTCTTGGCAGCTTATATTTCCAGGAAGGCCTCTATTTCATCCAGATTGCTCAGTTTATTGGCATATAGTTGTTGATAATAATTTCTAATAATTGTTTCTATTTCCTTGGTGTTAGTCATGATCTCTCCCCTTTCATTCATAATTTTATTAATTTGGGTCCTTTCTCTTTTCTTTTGGATAAGTCTGGCCAGTGGTTTATCGATCTCATTAATTCAAAGAACCAGCTTCTAGTTTTGTTGATCTGATCTACTGTGTTTCTGGTTTCTAATTCATTGATCTCTGTTCTAATCTTAATTATTTTTCTTCTAATGCATGGCTTAGGCATTGTTTGTTGCTTTTTCTCTAGTTCTTTAAGGTGTAGAGTTAGTTGGTGAATTCGGGATTTTTCTATTTTTTTGAGTGAGGCTTGGATGGCTATGTATTTCCCCCTTAGGACTGCCTTTGCAGTATCCCATAGTTTTTGGACCGATGTGTTTTCATTCTCATTGATTTCCACGAATTGTTTAAGTTCTTCTTTGATTTCCTGGTTGACCCAAACATTCTTGAGCAGAGTGGTCTTTAGCTTCCAAGTGTTTGAATTTCTGCCAATTTTTTTCTTGTGATTGAGTTCCAGTTTTAAAGCATTGTGGTCTGAGAATATGCAGGGAATAATCTCAATCTTTTGGTATTGGTTGAGACCTGATTTGTGAGCCAGTATGTGGTCTATTCTGGAGAAAGTTCCATGTGCGCTCGAGAAGAATGAGTATTCTGTTGTTTTAGGATGGAATGTTCTGTAAATATCTATGAGGTCCCCCTGGTCCAATGTATCATTCAAAGTTCTTGTTTCCTTGTTGATTTTCTGCTTAGATGATCTGTCCATTGCTGAGAGTGGAGTATTTTCTCTTACAATTAACGTATTGTTACCAATATGACTCTTTATTTTGGTTAACAGTTGGCTTATGTAGATGGCTGCTCCCATGTTGGGGGCATAGATATTTACAATTGTTAGATCTTCTTGTTGGATAGACCCTTTAAGAATGATATAGTGTCCTTCTGTGTCTCTAATTACAGACTTTAGTTTAAAATCTAATTTGTCTGATATAAGAATAGCTACCCTGGTTTTCTTTTGAGGTCCGCTGGCACGGAAGATAGATCTCCATCCCTTCACTTTCAGTCTGGATGTATCTTTAGGTTCAAAATGAGTCTCTCGTAGACAGCATATGGATGGGTCCTGTCTTTTTATCCAATCTGCAACCCTGTGCCGTTTTATGGGAGCGTTTAGGCCATTCACGTTGAGAGTGATTATTGAAAGATATGAATTAATTGTCATCATGTTGTCTGTGAAGACATTGTTTTTATAGATTGTCCCTGTAAATTTCTGTTGTAGATCACTCTTGGGGTCTTTCTCCTTTTATAGAACCCCCCCTTAATAGTTCTTGCAGGGCCAGCTTAGTGGTCACATATTCTTTCAACTTCTGCCAGTCGTGGAAGCTCTGCATCTCTCCATCCATTCTAAATGAAAGCCTTGCCGGATAAAGTATTCTCGGCTGCATGTTCTTCTCATTTAGTACCCTGAATATGTCTTGCCAGGCCTTTCTGGCTCGCCAGGTCTCTGTGGATAGGTCTGACATTATTCTGATGTTCCTCTCTCTGTACATAAGAATCTCTTCCCCCTAACTGCCCCTTAAGATGGTTTCCTTGGTTCTAAGATTTGCAAGTTTTACTATTACATGCTGGGGTTTTGGCCTGTTTTCCTTGATCTTAGGAGGGGTCCTCTCTGCCTCTAGGACTTGAATGTTTGTTTCATTCCCCAGATTAGGGAAGTTCTCAGCTACGATATGCTCAAATACATCTTCTAGTCCTCTCTCTCTCTCCACTCCCTCCGGGATTCCAATGATTCTGACATTGGAACGCCTCATGGTGTCACTTATTTCTCTGATTCTATTTTCATGGATTCTGAGTTGTTTTTCCCTGGCCTCCTCTTTTCTCTTTTTATCTATTATATTGTCTTCCAGGTCGCTTATTCTCTCTTCTGTCTCAGTTACCCTAGCTGTTAGATTATCTAGATTGGATTGGGTCTCATTGATAGCATTTTTAAGTTCTGCCAATTCTGCTTTTATTTCTGCCCTTAGAGACTCTATGTTGCCATTAATTGATTTCTCCATTCTAGCCATTGTCTTCACAATT
>NW_025411824.1:0-3979 GCF_002201575.2 Neomonachus schauinslandi | reverse complement strand
TGTTACTTCTTCATGAGCTTGGTAGATCCAAGAAGTAGGACTTTTAAAATACCTACAGGCTCCTGTAACAAAGGAAGATCTGAAACACAAATTATAAATACGAGCAACTTAAAACAGTTCATGTAGATTGTTTCTCTTCTCACTTGATGCCTTTTATAAAGTAATGAGCAAAGTTAGTCTCTAGGGACCCAAGATTGTGTGTTTATTCATTTAATACAGATTTATTCTGTACTGTGCCCTGATCATTTTATAGCCTCAATATTTCTGGAACCATTCTGTCAGTGCAGGTGTACTTCATCTTTATTTTGCCTTACTGCCTTCTAATTCATCTCCCATCTTTTATTACAGTGCCCCTCAAATTCATCCCTCTCCACAGCATTTAGAGTGATCTGTCACAAATGTAAATATGACTCTGAACCACTGTTGAAAATATATTTGTGTCCAGGTATCTTAAAATTACATATAAAGCTTTCATAATCTTGACTTCCTCTTAGATCCCTGTATTTTAGACAGATATTTACCCTGTTGTGTGCTTCTCTCCCTTTTAGACAAATATTTACCCTGTTGTGTGCTTCTCTCCCTTGTCTTACCACAGCCTTGCATACTCTCCCCATTTTCCTCCCTCTGACCCCTTTGAATCTGGCTGGCCTTGCTGTGTTCAGTTTCAGTTCAGGCATTATCTCCAGAAAAACCATTCCTGACACCTTTTATCTACATGCTTCTTTAAACCTGGGTGCCTAGCACTTACGGGGAACTCTGTACATAATTACTGCGTAAAATAAAGACTGTAAACACAGAAATGACTTAAGGGATTGCCCCATACAGGGGCACCTGGTTGGCTCAGTCGGTTGAGTGTCCAACTCTTGATTTCGGCTCCGGTCATGACCTCAGACTTGTGAGATCGAGCCCCGTGTGGGGCTCAGTGCTGGGCTTGGAGCCCGGTCAAGATTCCCTCTCTCTCTATCTGCTCCTCCCCCTCTCCAAAAAAAAGAGAGAGTGTGAGAGAGATTGTCCCATACAGTCCAGGAGCAAAAGAAAGAGATATACAAAGAAGTAATTTACAGTTCAGGTGGTGAAGATACACTAGAAAAATCGGTAAAGTACGAAGGAAGAGACACCTATTCATCTGGGGAAGAAGAGCCATAATCAAGGATGACTTTACATAGCAGTCTGTGTCCTAAAAGATGTGAAGAAATTTATCAAGTAGTAGAGGAAAACATTTCAGGCATGTTTACATTCATCAGGGACATACACCCATAGGAAGCTTGTACACTAATAAAGGCATAAAAAATACTAATAATTTTGGAAACCATGAATAATGTTGTAGTTGAAGCTTTGGGTGTTAAGAGGTGCTGTTACAAGGTAAAGAATAGTCTGTTGTGATTTTATATGTTTCTGCTGCATTATAAAATTTTGTTTCTGATTGTTTTGTTCATTGATGTTAGGTGGATGAACTTGTGAATGAATCTTTGAGATGTTTGTATGTCTTTAACCTGGTGACATTTAGTATTTCCCAAATGGTTTGTTGAAGTTTTCTATAATTAAAAGTATTTCTTAAAGTAAATATTCAGCTAAAGATTAAGTTTAATTTAAACTCTCAATAGATAAAATGTTATTTTCTATTTTTAAGAAGGTTATAGCTTTTATCTAACCATTCTAAGTAGTCCATTTTAACTAAATATATAGATTGGCCAGCAGAACTAGACTTAGAAAGGACATCAGAGGAAGAGCAAAAAAGACTTGATGAAAGTGAAAATAACCACCTAAAGGTATGGAAAAAGTTAAATTTAAATTTCCGATTTTATATTGTTTTTCCTGCTTTAATAATGTAACCTAGTTCAAATGAAATGATCTTTTGAATGGACATATTGAAGTCATTAGATTATAATTTAATATTTAGTTTTTACAAAATTTTACAAGTTACAAAACTTAAAATATTGTTAGAGTTTATAGTAACTTATAGCTAAACTTCATCCTTGGAATTGAGATAAAAAGAAATTCCTGAATATTGTTTGCTTCTTCACATTTTTGTAACTTTTTATGTGATAAAGAAGGTAACATCAAATATTGAATCATATGTTTAAGCAGTTGAAATTATGAGCAGTACAATAATGATGACTACTGACTTAGATTCGTGTAGAAGGAGTAATTATTCTCAGTGGTTCAAAATGTGCAGTTCTCTATTGCCAGTCACTGATGCCAAGATAAACGATTTATTTTGCCTTGTGATGTCTGTGTAGTTGACTTCAGAGAGTGGGGTCATAAAATCAGCACAATTGCCTATTGTAGGATCACACCTTCCAGGGTGGGACCTTTGTAGTTGGGTAATAAACAATAACTTTTTCAGTTATTTCATTTCAGCATAGGAAATCAGTAAGTATTATTAACATTTTTCTCATCCACTCTCAGTGGACATTATATTAGAGCTGTATATAAGCAGATAATTATAGTGATGTATAACACTATCATAGTACATAATTTGAATTAAGATTTAGGAATTTTCTTTCTGATTGATGTTAATTGATCTTGGCTCCTAATAATTGAAAATTTGCCTATTCTCTAGTTATTAATCTTTAAAGAAAATCCTCAAATGCACTGTAGGGGCTCACTATTCTTAAATATGAAAATTATAATATAATTTATATATATATATAAATATATATATTCTTAAGTATGGTGAGATAAAATGCTTTTAAGTTTGCAACATTAAAAAATAATCTAATTCATTTTTTGGTAGATGTAACATGTAATGAATTGTTTATTTCAAAAAAACTGACAAAGTTAAGTTTATGGATTTATGTTTTTCTTCTGTCTTAAGCTAGGGCGAGTTATTTGTCACTTCTTTGTTACAATATAGTGACTTGGGAGCAGCTTAACATAGATTAAGAAATTTAACAGTTCAATTTTAATTATTTTCTAATTTTTCTTTGTCCATACTTGATTACTTAAGGATAAAGGTATTTCACAAACATGTATCCTGGCAGAAAAGACATGTGAAAATCAAGCCCAGCAAATTAACGTTCCACTTTTGCATCTGCAAAAAAAGTCTCGAGAACCAGAAATGAATAAGAAATGTGATAGAAAGGATAATATATCTGTATATTCAGAACATCCTTCTGTGCAAAAGCGTGAGGAAATCTCAATCAAACAAGGCAAATTAGTGTGGAAAAATAATCTAAAACACATCACCAGTGAGTTAAAGTGGACGTTTGGTGCAACTTGTGAAAAACACAAAATTGCTCCTTATCCTAAGGAAGAGTCACTACGTGGTAACTTTAAAGAAGGAGCAAACTTAATGGAAATACCTTCTAACTTGACAAATGATAGACTTGATTGTGAGAAAAAGGATATATTTGCAGTGCCTGTCCCTCTAGTAGTTCAGGCATTTCCTGAACAAAAAAAGTCTCGTCTCAAATATGCTTGCCAGGCATCTTCTGATTTTTCTTTAAGTGAAAATAAATCAGACTGTGAAAATGATAACAAACCAGACACTGAGCATGCTTTTAACAAAAATAAGAGTTTTAAAAGTGATACAGAAACTAAAAAAGTAAGGAACCCACTCGCTACGTTTGAAGTGAAAGAAGACCAAGAGTTTGACGTGCAAATGGCAAAAAGTATGAACCAAAATAGCACTAATTCTAAATTAGACATTGGACATATACCTCAGTCTAGTGATTCAGAAAGCCATTTTGACAAAAGGTTTTCCTGCTTCAATGAGATGAGACAAATGGCTCAAATAAAAAGGCACCATAGTTCTGTCGTTACAAACATTTACAAGAAAACAAAAGTCTTGTTCCAGAAGCCATTCTGTGCAGTTAATAACAGTACTAATAACTATAGAAGTATGGAACCCAAATTAGAAAATGTGAGTTCTTCTCCACCATGTAGTTACAGAACATCAGAAGTATGTCTAAAAGAAGAATTACAGCAAGATGTTCAAAAGTTTAAGAATGAGATAGGCATGTTACAGATAGACATC
>NW_025411823.1:2704-3979 GCF_002201575.2 Neomonachus schauinslandi | reverse complement strand
TGGCTGTTGTATTTACATTATTAAAAGCTATGTATATATGTATCAGCTTGGACTTGTTTTTCAGTTTCTCCAGTATATTATCAAACAAAGTTGAAGCTCAAGAAGTGGTTTAAATAAACTTTCTGCTAGCTTTCCTTATCATGAGGGAAAAAGAGAATCTTGCGTCTAGACTAGGTTGAACCCGTCTTCTGTCCTACGATGCAAAGCATATTCTGCACCTCCTTCATAAGCACTGCTCGCTTCCCTCCCCAGTCACAGAACAGTGTGCTTCCCCACTGGGTTTCCATCCAGTCATCAGATTCATGATTTCTGGCCTTTTATGCAGCTTAGGGAAGCCAGTTTGCCGCTGATTGAAAGTTTATAATCTCTCTTTGGCACAACCTGTTTAGAGTCATGGTGAATTCCTGGTGTTCCTCTTCTTTCTTCTCAGCCCCAGAATCTGGCTTACCAGACAGCATTTAGAACCCAGTGCAGACGTGGGATGAAGAGGACCTTTGCATCTAGATGCATGGCTGTATGGCCCTGGACACAGACATCTAGTGGCAAGAGCACGCCAAGGCAAGGTTTTGGATTCTGAAGTTGCCCTCAAAGCCTAGAGTCACCCAGTCTGGATGCACCCAAAGGAGCACCTGAACCAGCCCAATCCCAAAGTGTTTTTCTAGATTTATTTAATTAATTTCCTTATTTACATCAGGATGTCCAGTTGTTCCAGCATCATTCTGAAAAGACAATATTTGGTTCATTGTCTTGTCTTTGTTTCTTTGACAAAAATCAGTTAACTATATTTATGTGAGTCTTTTTCTGGGCCATTTTTTTTTTTTGCCATTGATGTCTTCATTTATTCTCACACCAGACAGCCAGTCATGATTTATGCAGCTTTGTAGAAAATCTTGAATTTGGATATCACTCATCTTTCAACATTCTTCCTTTTCAATATAGTGTTGGCTATTTTAGGTCTTTTTTCTCCCACACAAGTATATAATCACATTGTCAATGTCCGCAACATAACTTGATGGAATTTTCATTGCTATTTCATTAGATCTATAAATCTAAACAAATAGAACCAAAATCTTCACGACATTAAGTTCTCCTATCCTTGAAAATGGAACATCTCATCGTTTATTCGGTTCTAATTGCATTCATCAGAATTCTGTACCATTTTCCATAGAGATCTGGTACATATTGTATTACATTTGTACCCAACAATTTTCTCTTTTTCTTTCTTCCTTTTTTTTCCCCCCTTAGTGCTAATGTAAATGATATTGTGTTTTCCAT
>NW_025411823.1:0-2694 GCF_002201575.2 Neomonachus schauinslandi | reverse complement strand
GTAAATGATATTGTGTTTTCCATATCATATTACACTTGTTCATTGATGGCATACGGCAGGGTTGCAGTTGGTATATTAAGATTTTGTCTTGCAAATTTGGTAAATTACCTATTATTTTCACGAGTGCTTTTGTCAACTCTTTTGGGTTTTCTATCCAATAAATAGCTCAAGTATGAACAACAGCGTTTTTCACTTTTCCTTCTCCATTTATATACGTTGCTTTTCTGTTCCTTGTCTAATTGTATTTCTTACTACTTTCTGCACAATGCTGAAAAGGAGTAGTGAGAGGGAACATATCTGCCTTGCTCCTGATCTTAGTGGGAAGGCTTCTAGTTTCCTACCATTAAGTATAAATTTGGCAGGAAGTTTCTTGTAGGTTTTTTTTTTTTTTTTCAAGTTGAACTGTTACTTCTATTGCCCCAGTTTACTGAGAGGTTTTTAAATTTTATTTAATTTAATTTTAATTATTTATTTGACAGGGTGAGACACAGCAAGAGAGGGAACATAAGCAGGGGGAGTGGGAGAGGGAGAAGCAGGCTTCCCGTGGAGCAGGGTGCCTGATGTGGAGGCGACCCGAGAGTTTTAATTTTTGAGTGGGTATCAGATACTGTACAATGGATTTTATGTATTAATATGGACTTCTGATTATTTTATAATTTAGTCTGTTGATGTAATGAATTGCATTAAATGATTTTGGAATGTTAAATCGATCTTTCATACCAGGAATAGATCCACATCATTGTGGTGTATAATTCCTTTTTATACATTGTTGCATTCAATGTGTAATAATTTTTTGAGGCTGCTTGCATCTATGTTCATAAGAGACACTGATGTGTAGTTTTTTTCTGTCATTGTTGGAATTATAATGAGGTAATGGTGATATCACAGAAGGAATCAGAAATGTTTCAGTTGCTTTTATACTCTGAAAGGAATTGTAGATAATTAATTTAATCTGTTCCTTCAAAGTTTAATAAAATTTGCCAGTGAACCCACCTGGGCCTGTGTGTCTGTTTTGGGAGGTTATTAATTATTTATTCAATTTATTCAATAGACATAGACCTGTTCATTTTGTCTATTCCTTCTTAATGAGTTTTGGCAAATTGTGTCTTTCAAAGAATTTGCCCATTTCCACTAAATTATTAAATTTCTCACCATAGAGTTATTTATAATATTCTTTTACTATCCTTTTAATTTCAATGGGAGCAGTAGTCATGTCCTCTCTTTTATTTCTGCTATTAATAACTTGTGTCTTCTCTCTCACATTTTACTTAACTAGCCTGATTAGAGTTTTATTCATTTCATTAATTATTTTTGTAAGTATTTCTTTAAATTCTACTCAGTTAGCACAGAGTGTAATATTACTTTCAGGTGTTCAATATACTGATTCAACACTTCCATAAATCACCTAGTGCTCATCCCAACAAGGGCACTCCTTAATCCCAATCACCTAATTTCAAAGAATATGTTATTTTTTTTTGCATTTTATTGATTTTCTCTATTGATTTCACGATTTCTCCTCTAATTTTTATTATTCCTATCTTCTTCTCTTCTTTTTCATTACAATGTATTTAATTTGATCTAGCATTTATATTTCCTGAGATGCGAATGTAAATTATTGATATTAGACTTTTCTTCCTTAATACATGAATTCAACACAACACATTTCCAAGTAAGCACTGTGCCTCTGCATCCCATAAAATTCACTAAGTTTTGTTTTATTTTTATGTATTTCAACATTTTAGGGGCAACTGGCTGGCTCAGTCAGAAGAGGATGTGGCTCTTGACCTTGGGGTGGTGAGTTCAATCCCTATGTTGGTTGTAGAGATTATAAATAAGTAAACTTTAGAAAAATAAAATGTTTCTTGAGATTTATGTGTTTCCCCATGTTATTTAGACATGTGTTTAATCCCCACATATGATGGAATGTTTAATTTAGTTTTCTGACATTGATTTCTAGTTTCATTCCTCTATGTTTGGCCAACCGACACTATATGACTTCTACTACCTTTGTAAAGGTATATTTTGCAACTCAGAATATGATCTATTTTGGTGTATACTCCATATAAGTATGAAATAATGTGTGTGCCAATGATATTAGAATAAGTCTATACATGTTCATTATGTCCAAAGTTGTTTTTTTTTTATTCCAAATTTTTATTTAAATTCTAGTTAGGTAACATATATGGTGAAATTGATTTCAGGTGTAGAATTTAATGCTTCGTCACTTACATATAACACCCATAGCTCATCACAACACATATATTCCAATAATGAATTTAGCACATCCCCCTCTAAATCTCTCCATCAACCCTCAGTTTGTTTACTATATTTAGCAGTTCCTTATGGTTTGCTTCCCTTTTGCTGTTGTTGATGTTGTTGTTGATGTTTGTGTTGTAATTTTATACCCCTCTGTTTATCTGTTTTGTTTTTAAATTTCCCATGTGAGTGACACCATATGGTATTTGCCTTTCTCTGACTGACATAATTTCATTAGCATAACACACTCATGTTCTGTTGACTTCATCGGAAATGGCAAGATTTCATTCTTTTGGTGAATGTGTTATGTAACATCTTTGCATATTTATCAGTTGATAGACATTTGGTCTCTTTCTATAATGTCACTATTGTTGATAATACTCCTATAAACATGGGGATGCATGTGCTCTTAGGAATAAGTATTTTTGTGTCCTTCAG
>NW_025411822.1:0-3982 GCF_002201575.2 Neomonachus schauinslandi | reverse complement strand
GAGAGAAACCCTATGAAGATTCAAGGCCCGGGGCGGAGCAAGATGGCAGAGGAGTAGGAGACCTGGATTTCGTCTCCTCTCAGGAATTCAGCTGGATGGGGATCAAACCATTCTGAACACCTACAAACTCAACAGGAGATCGAAGAAAAGAAGAGCAACAACTCTCTGAACAGAAAAGCGACCACTTTCTGGAAGGTAGGACGTGCGGAGAAGTGAATCCGAGGCGATATTCGGGAGGATAGACGGCGGGGGAGGGGCCTCCGGCGGCCGCTTCTGGCAAGTGATAGAGCCGCGGAGCACACAATCGGAACTTTTAAAAGTCTGCTCCGCCGAGGGACGTCACTCTGGTGGCTAAGCGGGGGGTGGAACCCTCCGGGACAGTGTGGTCTCAGGACCCTCGGGGTCACAGAAAGACCGGGGGTGCCTGAGTGCGGCAGAGCTCCCACGTATCGGAGCAGGGAAGCCAGCTGCAGAGGCGGAGCCCAGGCGCGGGCTCTCAGCTCGGGGTGGCCATAAACCGTGATCCGCGGCACAGTCGGGCCCCTGCTCCTCCAGCAGGGACCCAACAAGCGGCAGATCCGGGGAGACTCACCTTCCTCCCCCGGGAGGAGCCGCGCGGGAGTGCGCCGCAGGGATCTGCTGGGTTTGGAGACTCCACACACGGTCGGGTGCCAGAGATAGAAACGCGCGGTCACAGGCCGGGTGAGCATGGAGTGCGGCCGGAGACCGGGGAGACGGGAGTGACTGACGGCTTTTCTCTGGGGGCTCACTGAGGAGCAGGGCCCCGAGTTCTCGGATCCTCCGGGGCGGAGATTGGGAGGCCGCCATTTTCACTCTCCGCCTCCAAAGCTGTACGGAAAGCTCGCAGGGAACAAAAGACCCAGAGAGCAAACCCAAGCAGATTACTTAGCCGGGAGGGGGCAAGGGCAGAGCAATTCTGCCTCCGGCAAAGAAATTTGGAAACCAGGGCAACAGGCCCCTCCCCCAAAGATCAGCAAGAACAGCCAGCCAAGACGAAGTTTACCGATCAATGAGAACGGCAGAACTCCAGCGCTAGGGGAATACTGCACATAGAATTCATGGCTTTTTTACCATGATTCTTCAGTCTTTCAAAGTTAATTTTTTTTAACTGTCTCTTTTTTTTTTTTGAATTTTTCTTTTTCCCCTTTTCAACCACCATCTTATCAATCCCTTTTTTTAAAAAAAATTTTTATTTTTCATTTTTAGAGTCATATTCTATCCCTTCATAGTAGTTACCCATATTTTTGGCATATATATATAAGTTGTTCTCTCTTTAAAATTTTGAGATAGTTTCTTCTAACAGATTAAAATATACCCTAAATCTCTAGTATATGGTGTTTTCTATTCCCCTGCCTGATCACATTCTCTCCCTTTTTTTTTCTTTTTTCTTTTTTTAAATCCTCTCTTCTTTTTTCAAACAACTTCTTATCAATTCCTTTTATAAAATTTTTTATAATTTCCATCTTTACAGTCATATTCCATCCCTTCATCATATCAACACTTATTTTTGTACATATATAAGTTTTTCTTTCTTTAAAATTTTGGGAGGCACTTTCTTCTAAAAGACCAAAATACACCCCAAATCTAGTGTGTGGCAGTGATCTATATACCAGCCTGATCATATTTGATCACATTCTGGTTTTTTTGTTGTTGTTGTTGTTTTGTTTTGTTTGTTTTTGTTTGTTTTTATCTTTATCTTTTTCTTTTTCTTTTTTCTCTCTTTCCATTTCTTTTTCCACTGCTTCAGGTCTTTTCTGATTTGTTTAGAGTATATTTTCTGGGGAGCATTTTGTTCTCTCATTAATCTATTCTCCTCTGCACAAAATGACAAGACGGAGAAAATCACCTCAACAAAAAGAACAAGAGGTAGTACCGACTGCCAGGGACCTACTCAATACGGACATTAGTACGATGTCAGATCTAGAGTTCAGAATCATCACTTTAAAGATACTAGCTGGGCTTGAAAAAAATATGGAAGTTATTAGAGAAACCCTTTCTGGAGAAGTAAAAGAACTAAAATCTAACCAAGTAGAAATCAAAAAGGCTATTAATGAGGTGCAATCAAAAATGGGGGCGCTAACTGCTAGCATAAATGAGGCAGAAGAGAGAATCAGTAATATAGAAGACCAAATGATGGAAAATAAAGAAGCTGAGAAAAAGAGAGATAAACAACTACTGGATCACGAGGGCAGAATTCGAAAGATAAGCGATACCATAAGACGAAACAACATTAGAATAATTGGGATTCCAGAAGAAGAAGAAAGAGAGAGAGGGGCAGAAGGTATAATGGAGCAAATTATAGCAGAGAACTTCCCTAATTTGGGGAAGGAAACAGGCATCAAAATCCAGGAAGCACAGAGAACCCCTCTCAAAATCAATAAAAATAGGTCAACACCCTGACATCTAATAATAAAACTTACGATTCTCATAGACAAAGAGAAAATCCTGAAAGCAGCTCGGGAGAAGAGATATGTAACCTACGATGGTAGAAACATGAGATTGGCAACAGACCTATCCACAGAGACCTGGCAGGCCAGAAAGGACTGGCAGGATATATTCAGAGCACTAAATGAGAAAAATATGCAGCCAAGAATACTCTATCCAGCTAGGCTGTCATTGAAAATTGAAGGAGAGATAAAAAGCTTCCAGGACAAACAAAAACTAAAGGAATTTGCAAACACAAAACCAGCCCTACAGGAAATCTTGAAAGGGGTCCTCTAAGCAAAGAGAGACCCTAAAAGCAACATAGACCAGAAAGGAACACAGACAATATACGGTAACAGTCACCTTACAGGCAATACAATGGCACTAAATTCCTATCTTTCAATAGTTACCCTGAATGTAAATGGCCTCAATGCCCCAATCAAAAGACACAGGCTATCAGACTGGATTAAAAAAACAAGACCCATCGATATGCTGTCTGCAAGAGACTCATTTTAGAACCAAAGACACCCCCAGATTGAAAGTGAGGGGATGGAAAACCATTTACCATGATAATGGACACCAAAAGAAAGCTGGGGTGGCAATCCTTATATCAGACAAATTAGATTTTAAACCAAAGACTGTAATAAGAGATGAGGAAGGACATTATATCCTACTTAAAGGATCTATCCAACAAGAAGATCTAACCATTGTAAATATCTATGCCCCTAACATCGGAGCAGCCAATTATATAAGGCAATTAATAACAAAAGCAAAGAAACGCATCGACAACAATACAATAATAGTGGGGGACTTTAACACCCCCCTCACTGAAATGGACAGATCGTCTAAGCAAAAGATCAACGAGGAAATAAAGACTTTAAATGACACACTGGACCAAATGGACTTCACAGACATATTCAGAACTTTCCATCCCAAAGCAACGGAATACACATTCTTCTCTAGTGCCCATGGAACATTCTCCAGAATAGATCACATCCTAGGTCATAAATCAGGTCTCAACCGGTACCAAAAGATTGGGATCATTCCCTGCCTATTTTCAGACCACAATGTTTTGAAACTAGAACTCAACCACAAGAGGAAAGTCGGAAAGAACTCAAATACATGGAGGCTAAAGAGCATCCTACTGCAGAATGAATGGGTCAACCAGGAAATTAAAGAAGAATTTAAAAAATACATGGAAACCAATGAAAATGAAAACACAACTATTCAAAATCTTTGGGATGCAGCAAAGGCAGTCCTAAGAGGAAAGTATATAGCAATACAAGCCTTTCTCAAGAAACAAGAAAGGTGTCAAGTACACAACCTAACCCTACACCTAAAGGAGCTGGAGAAAGAACAGCAAATAAAGCCTAAACCCAGCAGGAGAAGAGAAATAATAAAGATCAGAGCAGAAATCAATGAAATAGAAACTAAAAGAACAGTAGAACAGATCAACGAAACTAGGAGCTGGTTCTTTGAAAGAATTAACGAGATTGATAAACCCCTGGCCAGACTTATCAAAAAGAGAAGAGAAATG
>NW_025411821.1:0-3982 GCF_002201575.2 Neomonachus schauinslandi | reverse complement strand
ACAGACCAATATCCCTGATGAACATGGATGCAAAAATTCTCACCAAATACCAGCCAATAAGATCAAACAGTACATTAAAAGGATTCTTCACCACAACCAAGTGGGATTTCTTCCTGGGCTACAAGGTTGGTTCAACATCCCAAATCAATCAATGTGATGCAAGACATTAATAAAAGAAAGAACAAGAACCATATGAGGCTCTCAATAGGTGCAGAGAAAGCATTTGACAAAGTACAACATCCCTTCTTGATCAAAACCCTTCAGAGTATAGGCATAGAGGGTACATACCTCAATATCATAAAAGCCATCTATGAAAACCCCACAGCGAATATCATTCTCAATGGGGAAAAACTGAGAGCTTTCCCCCTAAGGTCAGGAATGAGGCAGGGATGTCCACTATCACCACTGCCATTCAACATAGTATTGGAAGTCCTAGCCACAGCAATCAGACAACAAAAAGAAATAAAAGGCATCCAACTCGGCAGAGAAGAAGTCAAACTCTCACTCTTTGCAGATGATATGATACTTTATGTGGAAAACCCCAAAGACTCCACTCCAAAGCTGCTAGAACTCATACAAGAATTCAGTCAAGTGACAGGATATAAAATCAATGCACAGAAGTCAGTGGCATTTCTATACACCAACAACAAGACAGAAGAAAGAGAAATTAAGGAGTCGATCCCATTTACAATTGCACCCAAAACCATAAGATACCTAGGAATCAATCTAACCCAAGAGGCAAAGGATCTGTACTCAGAAAACTATAAAGTACTCATGAAAGAAATTGAGGAAGACACAAAGAAATGGAAAAACGTTCCATGCTCATGGATTGGAAGAACAAATATTGTGAAGATGTCAATGCTACCTAGAGCAATCTACACATTCAATGCAATCCCCATCAAAATACCATCCACTTTTTTCAAAGAAATGGAACAAATAATCCTAAAATTTGTATGGAACCAGAAAAGACCCCGCATAGCCAGAGGAATGTTGAAGAAGAAAAACAAAGCTGGTGGCATCACAATTCCGGACTTCCAGCTCTATTACAAAGCTGTCATCATCAAGACAGTATGGTACTGGCACAAAAACAGGCACATAGATCAATGGAACCCGATAGGGAGCCCTGAAATGGACCCTCAACTCTATGGTCACCTAATCTTTGACAAAGCAGGAAAGAATGTCCAATGGAAAAAAGACAGTCTCTTCAACAAATGCTGTTGGGAAAATTGGATAGCCACATGCAGAAGAATGAAACGGGACCATTTCCTTACACCACACACAAAAATAGACTCCAAATGGTTGAAAGACCTCAATGTGAGACAGGAGTCCATCAAAATCCTAAAGGAGAACACAGGCAGCAACCTCTTTGACCTCAACCGAAGCAACTTCTTCCTAGAAACATCGCCCAAGGCAAGGGAAGCAAGGGCAAAAATGAACTATTGGGACTTCATCCAGATAAAAAGCTTTTGCAGGGCGCCTGGGTGGCTCAGTTGGTTAAGCTACTGCCTTCGGCTCAGGTCATGATCCTGGAGTCCCAGGATCAAGTCCCGCATTGGGCTCCCTGATCGGCAGGGAGTCTGCTTCTCCCTCTGACCCTCCCCCCTCTCATGTGCTCTCTCTCTCTCTCTCTCATTCTCTCTCTCAAATAAATAAATAAATAAAATTAAAAAAAAAAAGCTTTTGCACAGCAAAGGAAACAGTCAACAAACCAAAAGACAACTGACAGAATGGGAGAAGATATTTGCAAATGACATATCAGATAAAGGGCTAGTATCCAAAATATATAAAGAACTCATCAAACTCAACACCCAAAGAACAAAGAATCCAATCAAGAAATGGGCAGAAGACATGAACAGACATTTTTCCAAAGAAGACATCTAAATGGCCAACAGACACATGAAAAAGTGCTCAATATCGCTCGGCATCAGGGAAATCCAAATCAAAATCTCAATGAGATACCACCTCACACCCGTCAGAATGGCTAAAATTAACAAGTCAGGAAACGACAGATGTTGGTGGGGATGCGGAGAAAGGGGAACCCTCCTACACTATTGGTGGGAATGCAAGCTGGTGCAGCCACTCTGCAAAACAGTATGGAGGTTCCTCAAAAAGTTGAAAATAGAGCTACCCTATGATCCAGCAATTGCACTACTGGGTATTTACCCCAAAGATACAAAAGTAGGGATCCGAAAGGGTACATGCACCCCGATGTTTATAGCAGCAATGTCCACAATAGCCAAACTGTGGAAAGAGCCAAGATGTCCATCAACAGATGAATGGATAAAGAAGTGGTGGTATATATATACAATGGAATATTATGCAGCCATCAAAAGGAATGAGATCTTGCCATTTGCAACGACGTGGATGGAACTGGAGGGTATTATGTTGAGTGAAATAAGTCAAAAAGAGAAAGACATGTATCATATGACCTCACTGATATGAGGAATTCTTTTTTTTTTTTTTTAGATTTTATTTATTTATTTGACAGAGAGAGAGAGCAACAGCAGGAACACAAGCAGGGGGAGTGGGAGAGGGAGAAGCAGGCTTCCCGCCAAGCAGGGAGCCTGATGCGGGGCTCAATCCCAGGACCCTGGGATCATGACCTGAGCCGAAGGCAGACGCCCAACGACTGAGCCACCCAGGCGCCCCGATGATATGAGGAATTCTTAATTGCAGGTAACAAACTGAGGGTTGCTGGAGTGGGGGGTGGGGTGGGAGGGATGGTGTGACTGGGTGATAGACACTGGGGAGGGTATGTGCTCTGGTAAGCGCTGTGAATTGTGCAAGACTGTTGAATCTCAGATCTGTACCTCTGTAACAAATAATGCAATATATGTTAAGAGAAAAAAAAAAGAAGAAGAAGAAGATAGCAGGAGGGGAAGAATGAAGGGGGGGAAATCGGAGCGGTAGACAAACCATGAGAGACGATGGACTCTGAAAATCAAACTGAGGGTTCTGGAGGGGAGGGGGGTGGGAGGATGGGTTAGCCTGGTGATGGGTATTGAGGAGGGCACATTCTGAATGGAGCACTGGGTGTTATGCACAAACAATGAATCATGGAACACTACATCTAAAACTAATGATGTAATGTATCGGGATTAACATAAGAATAAAAAATTTTTTAAAAAGTTAAATAAATTAAGTAAATATATAATTAAATAAAACCCTAAGTGTTACACATGTAATACTAATAAAATATCATGACCTTTAAAAACGCAGACCTACAAATGCAGAACATATTTTTCTAGCTGACAAAAAAGACACTTGCTGTTTTGCGACCATTCCTGGGCCTTACCCTGTCCTGTGGGTCCGGAGTGTCCCTGGTATCCTGAAAGCCCTGTAGTGTCCTTATCTCTCCCTGGTGTTTTGAGCTCCCCCTGGTGACCTGACTGCCCCCTTGTGTCCTCAGCACTGGTTGTTCTGAGTGCCACCTGTGTGCTGAGCGCCCCCTGGTGACCTGAGTGCCCCTGCAGCCCAACCCCTCCTATGTCCCTGCAGGGAGGTTTGGGTCTGGGCTCACACTGATGTCCCCTCTCTCTATGTCTCTACACTATAATACACGGCCAGGACCTTGGTGACACTGAGATCAGTCAGCTGTAAGAACTGGTTCTTGGACATGTGGCTCTTGTTGGATGGGCTGTTTAATGTGGTATATCTTTGATTTATGAACCAATTCACCGCACCCAGTCACCTGGGGTTGGTGGATTCAATTCTGCCAGAAATTACTGTTTGAGATGGAGAATCCAGAGATGGTGCTGGTGAGGTGTAGGGTCTGCGAGACCCTCACCAGTCCTGGGTCTGACTCCTGCAGCAACAGCTGGGACAGGTCTCCTTGGGGCAAGGAGACTCAAGCCCTGTCAGTCATGACTCTCACAACCATCCCCACGGTCCCACCTCTGACATCTGAGACCCTCACTTTGGGAAAATGTCACCAGACACACAGAAGGTCCTAGAAACTCATATTCCTCCAGACCACAGCTCT
>NW_025411820.1:0-3983 GCF_002201575.2 Neomonachus schauinslandi | reverse complement strand
TGTATGGTGTAAGAAAGTGGTCCGGGTTCATTCTTCTGCATGTGGCTGTCTAATTTTCCCAACACCATCTGTTGAAGAGACTGTCTTTTTTTCCATTGGCTATTCCTTCCCCCTTTGTCAAAGATTAGTTGACCGTAGAGTTGAGGGTCAATTCCTGGGTCCTCTATTCTGCTCCATTGATCTAGGTGTCTGGTTTTGTGCGAGTTCCATACTGTCTTGGTGATGACAGCTTTGAAATAGAGCTTGAAGTCTGGAATTGTGATGCCTCCGGTGTTGGTTCTCTTTTTCAACACTCTGTTGGCCTTTGGGAGTCTTTTCTGGTTCTACACAAATTTTAGGATTGTTTGTTCCAGCTCCCTGAAAAATGTTGATGGTATTTTGATAGGGATTGCTTTGAATGTGTAGATTCTTTGGGTAGCATAGGTATTTTCACAATATTTGTTCTTCCACTCCATGAACATGGAATATTTTTCCGTTTCTTTGTGTCTTCCTCTACTTCTTTCCTAAGTGTTCTATAGTTTGCAGAGTATAGATCCTTTACTTCTTACGTTAGGTTCAGTCCTAGGTATCACATGTTTTTCGGGGCAATTGTAAGTGGAATCGATTCCTTGATTTCTCTTTCTTCTGCCTCATGGTTAGTGTACAGGAATGCAACTGCCTTTGTGCATTGGTTTGATATCCTGAGATTTTGCGGAATTGCTGTATCGGTTCCAGCAGTTTTTGGATGGAGTCTTTTGGGTTTTCCACAAAGAATACCTTGTCATCTGCAAAGAGTGCGAGATTGACTCCTTTGTTGCCACTTTGGGTGCCTTTTATCGCTTTTTGTTCTCTGATTGCTGAGGGTAGGACTGCCAGTAGTATGTTGAACAACAGTGCTGAGAGTGGACATCCCTGTCGTGTTGCTGACCGTGGGGGAGAAGCTCTCTGTTTCTTTCTGATGGGGATGATATTTGCTGTGGTCTTTCATGATATTGAGGTATTTTTTCTTTCTCTACATGGCGCATTGTTTTTATCAAGAAAGCATGCTGTATTTTGTCAAATGCATTACCTGCATCTGTTGAGATGATCATATGGTTCTTGTCCTTTCTTTTATTAATGTGGTGTATCCCATTGGATTGATTTACAGATGTGAACCACCCCTGCATCCCAGGAATAAGTCCCCCTTGGCTGTGGTGAATAATCCTTTGAATGTACTGTTGGATCCTATTAGCGATGATATTGGGGAGCAGGTTTGCATCCATGTTCATCTGGGATATTGGTCTGAAATTCTCCTTTATGGTGGTGTCTTTGTCTGGTTTTGGGATCAAGGTAATGCTGACCTCATAGAGTGAGTCTGGAAGTTTTCCTTCCATTTCTATTTTTTGGAACAGTTTCAGAAGAATAGGTATTAATTCTTCTTTAAATATTTGCTAGAATTCCCCTGGAAAGCCATCAGGCCCAAGACTGGTTTGTTGGGAGGGTTTTGATTCCATTGCTTTGCTGGTTACGGGTCTGGTTTGGTTTTCTATTTCTTCCTGTTTCAGTTTTGGTAGCTTATAGATTTCTAGGAATGCCTCCATTTCTTCCAGATTACCTAATTTGTTGGCATTTCATTGCAAATAATATTCTCTTACGATTGTCTGTGTTTCTTCCATGTTGGTTGAGAGCTCTCCTTTTTCATTCACGGTTTTTGTTTTTGTTTTTTTGGGGGGTCTTTCTCTTTTCTTATTGATAAGTCTGGCTAGGGTTTGATCCATCTTCCTAACTCTTTCAAAGAACCAGCTCTTAGTTTCATTGACCTGTTCTACTTTTTTTTAAATTTCTATATCATTGATTTCCACTCTAATCTTTATTATTTCTCTTCACCTGCTGGATTTAGGCTTTATTTGCTGTTCTTTCTTTAGCTCCTTTAGGTTTAAGGTCAGGTCGTGTGTTGGAGAATATAACTTGTTTCTTCAGGAAAGCCTGTATTGCCATATACTTCCCTTTAGGACTGACTTTGCTGCATCCCAAAGGCTCTGAGTTGTCCCACTTCCATTTTCATTTGTTTCCGTGTATTTTTTTATTCTTCTTTAATCTCCTGGTTCTCCATTTTCAGTAGGATGCTCTTTAACCTCCACGTATTCGTGGTCCTTCCACATTTTTCTTGTGGTTAACTTCAAGATTCATAGCGCTGTGGTCTAAAGATATGCATGGTATCATGTCAATCTTTTTGTACTGGTGAGACCTAATTTCTCACCCAGTATGTGATCTATTCTGGAGAATGTTCCATGTACACGCCAAAAGTATGTGTTTCCTGCTCTTTTAGGTGGCAGTGCTCTGAATATCTCTGTGCAGTCCCACTGGTCCCGTGTGTCATTCAAAGCCCTTGTTTCCTTGTTGATCTTCTGCTTAGATGATCCATCCATTGCTGTGAGTGGGGTGTTAAAGTCCTCTACTAGTATTGTATTATTATCAATGAGGTTCTTTAATTTTGTTATTCATTGGTGTATATATTTGGCTGCTCCCAACTTAGGGACATAAATACTTATAATTGTTAGATCTTTGGGTTGGATAGACCCTTTTATTATGATAGAGTGTCCTTCTTCATCTCTTATAATAGGCTTTGGTTTAAAATCTAGTTTGTCTGGTATATAAGGATGGCCCCATCAGCTTTCTGTTCATGTCCATGAGTGTGATAAAGGATTCGCCATGCCCTCATTTTCAATCTGGATGTGTCTTTGGCTCCACAATGAGTTGCTTGTAAGCAGCATATTGATAGGTCTTGTTTTTTTGTTTTTGATTTTGTTTTTGTTTTTGTTTTTTAATTCATGCTGATAGCCTGTGTCTTCTGATTGGAGCACTGAGTCCATTTACATCAGAGTAAATTATTGAAATGAATGAATTCAGTGCCATTGATTTACCTGCAAAGGTGCTGTTTCTCTAGATGGTCTCTGTTCCTTTCTGGATTTTTGTTACCTTTGGGCTCTGTCTCCACTCAAAGGATCCCCCAAAATATTTCTTTTGGGGTTGGTTTAGTGTTCATAATCCTTAACTTTTTGTTTGTCCCGGAAATATTTTATCTGTCCCTCTACTCTGAATGATAGGCTCCCTGGATGAAGTGTTCTTGACTGCATACGTTTCCCATTTAGCACATTGAATATATCATGCAGTGCTTTCTGGGCTGCCAGGTCTCTGGGGACACGTGTGCTGCTGGACTTATGTATCTATCCTTGTAGGTTAAGGCCCTCTTGTCCTGAGCTGTGTTCAGGATTTTTTTTTTCTTTATTGTTGAAATTTGGAAGCTTGACTATTATATGGTGACATATTTTTATTTTATTGATTTTAGAGGGGTTCTCTGTGCCTCCTGGACTTGAGTACATGTTTCCTTCTCCTGGGTCCTCAGCTCCAATTTATTGAAATAAACCTTCTCCCCCTCTGTCCCTCTCCTCATCTTCTGGGACCCCTATTATCTGGATATTCTTTCACTTTAGGGAAGTACTGAGTTGTCAAAATCTCCCCTCATGATCCAATACTTTTCTTTCTCTCTTCTTCTTCAGCTTCCTTATTTTCCATTAGTTTAGCTTGTATATCACTGACTTCCTCTTCTGGCTCATTCACTGTCCTTTTAATAGTCTTCATTGGGGACTGAATCTCTGTAATGGAACTTTTAATTTGGGCCTGTCTAGATTTGGGTTCTTTTATTTCTACAGTGAGGCAACTGGATGCCTGTCCAACCCCATCCACAAAAAGGACGTCAAAAGGTAGCAGACTTCAACAAAAGAGCTACACCCATAAAATGCCTAGATGAAAATGGGGCAGAATGCTCTTAACAACACCCCCCTTTTTAATGGGCTCCATGACCAAAGCGGGGCTTGAACTCAAGATTCTGAGATCAAGAGTCAGATGGTGTGCCCGCTGAGCCAGCCAAGAATCTATTAAAAGTATGGAGCACAGAGGTGTCAGAATATATCTATTCATTTGTTCACCTTAACACACAATGTTTTTGGAAGAATGTTTCTTGA
>NW_025411819.1:1276-3988 GCF_002201575.2 Neomonachus schauinslandi | reverse complement strand
CCCAGAGGACTCTTCTTGGAAGAATCACCTTCCAGCCAACTAGCACCTTCCTGGGAATATATTCTAGTCTCTTCCAGCTGTGCCTTTGGGAAACTTATGCTCATTTCTGCAGGTTATGCCTTGAAGTTAGACATACCCCTTATCCGTGTAGAGACGGAGCCTATGACCTGGACACTCGCCTTGTTCCAGATCCCAGGCAACCCTGAACCGCTAGGCCCACAGGCACAGTCCATGCACAGTACGTCTGGACCGGTTGCCTGATTGGGGCCCAGCTGTCTCCCTTGCCAGACAGCCCGGCTGTCTCTTATTGGAGGAATTGCCAGCCAGTGGCCCTTCCTTGCCCTGGCTTGTCCAGTATCCTCCAGCGGTGCCTAAGGTGAGCCTAGGCTGTGCTGTGCATAGAAGGCATGTGACTGTACAAACCCCTTGTACCCCGAGCACCAGCTCCTGGAACCAGCGTCTGCAAAACCTTGCCCTGTTCCAGATCCCTGGGAACCCTGCACTGAGCAGCCCTGCATGTGCAGGGCACACTCCTTCAGCAGGTCTTGGGCAGCTGGGGCCTGGCCCCAAGCAACTGCCCAGTATGCTTGGTAGGGGGAGCCCAGCCCCAGAATCTTTGTGAGGTAGCAGTTTTATTTTGTATTTCTTCAGTTTAATCAATTGCTAAATTGAAGTATCATTGATACACATTATCTTCTAGTTTGAGGTGGATCAACATCAGAGTGATCCAGTAGTTTTATACATTACAAAATGATCCTTAGGGTAAGTCTAGTTACCATCCGTCATCTTACAAAGTGACTGGAATTATATTGACCATATTCCCTATGTGTATATTCCATCCCCATGGCCTGTTTATTTTATAACTCAAAGTTTGTACCGCTTAATCCCCTCACCTGTATCATCTGCCCCTGACCCCTTCTTCCCCCTCTGGTAACCAACAGCTTGCTTCCTGCCTCTATGAGTCTGGTTCTGTTTTGTTTTGTTTCACTGTTTCGTTTTTTAGATTCCACATATAAGTGAAATCCTAGTAGATTTGTTTTTCTGTGATTCATTTCACTTAGCATAATACTCTTAGGTCCATTCAAGTTGTTGCAAATGTTAAGATTGCATTCATTTTTCCGGCTGAGTTATATTCCTTATGTATACATACCTCATCTTCTTTATACATTTATCAACAGCCACTTAGGGTTGCATCAGTATCTTGGTCCTTGTAAATAATGCTGCCAGAAACACAAGGATGTGTATATCTTTCCGGATGGGTCTTTCTTTGTTTTCTTCATGTATATACCCAGAAGTGGATTTGCTGGGTCATACAGTATTTCTATGTTTCATTTTTTGAGGACCTTCCATAGTGGCTACACCAATGCACATTCCCAGCAACAGTGCACGAGGGTTCCATTTTCTCCACATCCTCGCCAACACTTGTTATTTTTTGTCTTTTTGGTAATAGCCACTCTGACAGGTAGGAAGTCATATCTCATTGTGGTTTTGATACCTGAGGATCAGTGATGTTGAACAGCTTTTCGGAAGCCTGTTGGCCACCTGTGTTTTCTTTGGGAAAGAGTCGATTCAAGTCTTCTACCCGTGTTTAAATCAGGTTATTTGTGGTTTTGGCATGAAGTTGTATAAGTTCGTTACATATTCTCAGTATTAACTCTCACTGGGTGTACCTTTTGCATATATTTCCTCCCATTCACTGGGTTGCCTTTTCCTTATGTTGTAGGTTTCCTTTGTTTTGCAAAAGCTGTTCAGTTTGCTATGAAGGCACTTGTTTATTTTAGCTTCTGTGGCCCTTGCCTGAGGGGACTGGTCCAAAAAGTATATCGCTAAGACCAATGTCAGAGAGCTTCCTGACTATGTTTTCTTCTAGGAGTGTTATGGTTTCAGTCTTAACAGTAAAGTTTGTAATTGATTTTGAGTTTATTTTTGTGTATGCTGGAAGACAGTAGTCCAGTTTCATTCTTACGCATGTCCGGTCTTTCCAGCACCCTTTATTGAAGACACTGTCCTTCCCCCCTTGTATGGACTTGCCTCCTTTGTCATCAGTTGATGGACCTTTATATGCATGGCTTCTCCTGGGCTCTCTGTTCGATTCCATTCACCTGTAGGTCTGAGTGCCCTACTGTTTTGATTATTAGAGTTTCGTAGTAGAGTTTGAAATCAGGCAATGTGATACCTCCATGGAGGCTGCAGTTTTCAACTGGCCAGACTCAGAACCCGTTTGGACCCACTCTGGATGGGGTCCCGGGCCTGACCAGCAGTAAAGGCTCCCCAGTGTGTCTTGCTGGAAGATGCCCTACCCAGCCTGTCTGCCTCTGTCCTGGCAAGATTGGTTTCTCTATCTCTGCCCTCAAGGGAAAACTGTGTAATTAGAGTTTGGAATGAGGCAGGTGGCCTTGCGCCCCCAGAAGCCTGCTCCGGTGACCGGCCTCTCCCGTTTCTTGCCCTGTTGATGCACAGCGTGTGCATGCGCAGTAAGAACCCCATCAGCCAGGCTTGGGCAGGCCTAGGTAGCTCAGGCTGTCTCCCAACCACCTGCATACCTTCCAGGGTAGAGGGAGTCAACCCCCCAAATTTTTCGGAAGCAGCTTTTAAGTGTGACAGTCAGCCTGATGCGGTCCAAGGCTTCCCACACTCAGTATTCCCAGGTGTCTCATATGGGCCTGGGGCTGCTTTTGTCAGTTGCCTGCTCCGTCCTGGCAAAGCAGTGCA
>NW_025411819.1:0-1176 GCF_002201575.2 Neomonachus schauinslandi | reverse complement strand
GGGGCTGCTTTTGTCAGTTGCCTGCTCCGTCCTGGCAAAGCAGTGCAGATACTCGTGGTTCTGCTGTAGGGGAAAAGATGAGCATTTGTGTAGCTTAGTGCTTGGAAGTCGGCGTATGTCAAGTACCCCGTCAATCTCATGGTTAATTTTGGTGTTTGGGCCCCACCACCCTGGTCACCAGGGACCAGCCCCGGCTCCAGGGGCCTGCAGTGCCCTCAGTGCCTCGGGTGAGCTGAGAGGAGAGCGCTGCGCATGCGCCAGCTTGGGGCAGAGTAGCCAGTGAGGTGGAACAGGACAAGCGTGGGGAGAGTTCGCCTGAATGCAGGGCTTGAGGTTCCTTGACTATGACCCTGTAGCATCCAGTCAGGACGAGAGTGACCTGGGGGCAGCGAGAACAGGATCAGCAGTCAGCAGGACTGAGAGTCTAGACAGGCTTTGAAACACAAGGGAGTCCCCCAACAGAAGGGGGATCCTGTGATGCCTTGGGTTCTTCCAGGTCAGAAGGCCATAGCGGGCCCCGTGATCCCAGGCCCACCCAGACTCGAGGGAGGGCCGGGCTGCACAGTGCAGGTCCTGACCCAGGCAGCCTGTTCTGAGCTCCCACAGTTGGGGCTCCCCCCAACCTCCTCAATGCTCCCCAAGGCCAGAGGTTGGGATGCAGGTGGTGGGAAGTAAGGTCTTCTCCTTGGGGAGACTCAGAGCCTCCTACTACGGCTTGATGAAGGGAGGGAAAGTTCTTCTCTACCCGCAAGGTCTTAGCAGGACTCAGAATTAAAATGGCATGAGTCAGATTAATAGGACAGTGATTGGGGGCCCACTAATGCAACTGAGACTCAAAGAAGGGACCGAGGCAGGCAGTTTTACCCATTTTAGACAAAGTGACAATAAATCTGTGAGGCATTGACAGGACAAAGAACCCTGAGCTTTGGGAGCTTGGATTAGTAAGGAAGTCTAGACAGAGTTTGGGCTGGAGCAGTACATGGTAAAAAGTAACAGGGGTTGTTTCTAAAGCCTTTTGGGCTCTAAATTCCCCAGCTCTGGGGATAAGGCAGTCTCTTCACGTCCTGCTTCAGAGAGGGTACCTGTTCCATGCGAGATGTATTTCCTGCTTTCAGGGGAAGGTCTAAGTGTCCTTGCACAGGCTGAGTCCTAAGTGACTTGTACGGAAAATATTCA
>NW_025411818.1:0-3990 GCF_002201575.2 Neomonachus schauinslandi | reverse complement strand
TGGTGATAGTGGACATCCCTGCCGCGTTCCTGACCTTAGGGGGAAAGATCTCTGTTTTTCCCCATTGAGAATGATATTCGCTGTAGGTTTTTCATAGATGACTTTGATGATATTGAGGTATGTACCCTCTATCCCTATACTCTGAAGAGTTTTGATCAAGAAAGGATGCTGTACTTTGTCAAATGCCTTTTCTGCATCTCTTGAGAGGATCATATGATTCTTGTTCTTTCTTTTGTTAATGTATTGTATCACATTGATTTGCAGATGTTGAACCAACCTTGCAGCCCAGGGATAAATCCCACTTGGTCGTGGTGAATAATCCTTTTAATGTACTCTTGGATCCTATTGGCTAGTATTTTGGTGAGAATTTTTGCATCCATGTTCATCAGGGATATTGGTCTGTAATTCTTTTTGATGGGGTCTTTGTCTGGTTTTGGGATCAAGGTAACGCTGGCCTCATAAAATGTTTGGAAGTTTTCCTTCCATTTCTATTTTTTGGAACAGTTTCAGAAGAATAGGTATTAATTCTTCTTGAAATGTTTGGTAGAATTCCCCTGGGAAGCCATCTGGCCCTGGGCTTTTGTTTTTTGGGAGATTTTTGATGACTGCTTCAATTTCCTTAGTGGTTATAGGTCTGTTCAGGTTTTCTATTTCTTCCTGGTTCAGTTTTGGTAGTTGATACATCTCTAGGGATGCATCCATGTCTTCCAGGTTATCTAATTTGCTGGCATAGAGTTGCTCATAATATGTTCTTATAATTGTTTGTATTTCTTTGGTGTTGGTTGTGATCTCTCCTCTTTCTTTCATGATTTTGTTGATTTGGGTCATTTCTCTTTTCTTTTTGATAAGTCTGGCCAGGGGTTTATCAATCTTGTTAATTCTTTCAAAGAACCAGCTCCTAGTTTCGTTGATCTGTTCTACTATTCTTTTAGTTTCTATTTCATTGATTTCTGCTCTGATCTTTATTATTTCTCTTCTCCTGCTGGGTTTAGGCTTTATTTGCTGTTCTTTCTTCAGCTCCTTTAGGTGGAGGGTTAGGTTGTGTACTTGAGACCTTTCTTGTTTCTTGAGAAAGGCTTGTATTGCTATATACTTTCCTCCTAGGAGTGCCTTTGCTGCATCCCAAAGATTTTGTATAGTTGTGTTTTCATTTTCATTGGTTTCCATGTATTTTTTTAATTCTTCTTTAATTTCCTGGTTGACCCATTCATTCTTCAGTAGGATGCTCTTTAGCCTCCATGTATTTGAGTTCTTTCCGACTTTCCTCTTGTGATTGAGTTCTAGTTTCAAAGCATTGTGGTCTGAAAATAGGCAGGGAATGATCCCAATCTTTTGGTACCAGTTGAGACCTGATTTATGACCTAGGATGTGATCTATTCTGGAGAATGTTCCATGGGGACTTGAGAAGAATGTGTATTCCATTGCTTTAGGATGGAATGTTCTGAATATGTCTGTGAAGTCCATTTGGTACAGTGTGTCATTTAAAGTCTTTATTTCCTTGTTGATCTTTTGCTTAGATGATCTGTCCATTTCATTGAGGGGGTTGTTAAAGTCCCCCACTATTATTGTATTGTTGTCGATGTGTTTCTTTGCTTTTGTTATTAATTGCCTTATATAATTGGCTGCTCCCATGTTAGGGGCATAGATATTTACAGTTGTTAGATCTTCTTGTTGGATAGACCCTTTAAGTAGGATATAATGTCCTTCCTCTTCTCTTATTACAGTCTTTGGTTTAAAATCTAATTTGTCTGATATAAGGATTGCCACCCCAGCTTTCTTTTGGTGTCCATTAGCATGGTAAATGGTTTTCCACCCCCTCACTTTCAATCTGGGGGTGTCTTTGGTTCTAAAATGAGTCTCTTGCAGACAGCATATCAATGGGTCTTGGTTTTTTTTTTTTTTAAGATTTTATTTATTTGCAAGAAAGACAATGAGAGACAGAGAGAATGAGAGGGAGGAGGGTCAGAAGGAGAAGCAGTCTCCCTGCTGAGCAGGGAGCCCGATGTGGGACTCGATCCCGGGACTCTGGGATCATGACCTGAGCCGAAGGCAGTCGCTTAACAAACTGAGCCACCCAGGCACCCCGGGTCTTGTTTTTTTATCCAATCTGATAGCCTGTGTCTTTTGATTGGGGCATTTAGCCCATTTACATTCAGGGTAACTATTGAAAGATAGAAATTTAGTACGATTGTATTGCCTGTAAGGTGACTGTTACCGTATATTGTCTGTGTTCCTTTCTGGTCTATGTTGCTTTTAGGGTCTCTCTTTGCTTAGAGGACCCCTTTCAAGATTTCTTGTAGGCCTGGTTTTGTGTTTGCAAATTCCTTTAGTTTTTGTTTGTCCTGGAAGCTTTTTATCTCTCCTTCTATTTTCAATGACAGCCTAGCTGGATATAGTATTCTTGGCTGCATATTTTTCTCATTTAATGCTCTGAGTAGATCCTGCCAGTCCTTTCTGGCCTGCCAGGTCTCTTGGATAGGTCTGTTGCCAATCTAATGTTTCTACCACTGTAGGTTACATATCTCTTCTCCTGAGCTGCTTTCAGGATTTTCTCTTTGTCTATGAGACTTGTAAGTTTTACTATTAGATGTCAGGTTGTTGACCTATTTTTATTGATTTTGAGAGGGGTTCTCTGTGCTTCCTGGATGTTGATGCCTGTTTCCTTCCCCAAATTAGGGAAGTTCTCTGCTATAATTTGCTCCATTATACCTTCTGCCCCTCTCTCTCTTTCTTCTTCTTCTGGGATCCCAATTATTCTAATGTTGTTTCGTCTTATGGTATCGCTTATCTCTCGAATTCTGCCCTTGTGATCCAGTATTTGTTTATCTCTCTTTTTCTCAACTTCTTTATTTTCCATCATTTGGTCTTCTATATTACTGATTCTCTCTTCTGCCTCATTTATCCTAGCAGTTAGCATCCCCATTTTTTATTGCACCTCATTAATAGCCTTTTTGATTTCTACTTGGTTAGATTTTAGTTCTTTTACTTCTCCAGAAAGGGTTTCTCTCATAACTTCCATATTTTTTTCAAGCCCAGCTAGTATCTTTAAATTGATGATTCTGAACTCTAGATCCGACATCGTACTAATGTCCGTATTGAGTAGGTCCCTAGCAGTCGGTACTACCTCTTGTTCTTTTTGTTGAGGTGATTTTTTCCATCTTGTCATTTTGTGCAGGGGAGAATAGATTAATGAGAGAACAAAATGCTAGCAGAGTAACAACATCCCCAGAAAATATACTCTAAACAAATCAGAAAAGACCTGAAGCAGTGGAAAAAGATAGGGAAAGAGAGAAAAAAGAAAAAGAAAAAAAAGAAAAAGAAAAAGATAAAGATAAAAACAAACAAAACAAAACAACAACAACAAAAAAACAGAATGTGATCAAATATGATCAGGCTGTTATATAGATCAGTGCCACACAGTAGATTTGGGGTGTATTTTGGTCTTTTAGAAGAAAGTGCCTCCCAAAATTTTAAAGAAAGAAAAACTTATATATGTACAAAAATAAGGGTTGATAGGGTGAAGGAATGGAATATGACTGTAAAGATGGAAATTATAAAAAATTGTATAAAAGGAATTGATAAGAAGTTGTTTGAAAAAAGAAGAACAGGATTTAAAAAAAGAAAAAAGAAAAAAAAAGGGAGAGAATGTGATCAGGCAGGGGAGTAGAAAAAACCATATACTAGAGATTTAGGGTATATTTTAATCTGTTAGAAGAAACTATCTCAAAATTTTAAAGAGAGAACAACTTTATATATATATATATATATATATATATATATATATATATATATATATGCCAAAAATACGGGTAACTACTATGAAGGGATAGAATATGACTCTAAAAATGAAAAATAAAAATGTTTTTTAAAAAAAGGGATTGATAAGATTTTGGTTGAAAAAGGAAAAAGAAAAATTCAAAAAAAAAAAGAAAAAAAGACAGTTAAAAAAAATTAACTTTGAAAGACTAAAGAATCATGGTAAAAAAGCCA
>NW_025411817.1:0-3996 GCF_002201575.2 Neomonachus schauinslandi | reverse complement strand
ACTCTTTCCATTTCATGTTTGACTCCTGCTAAATGATTGATAGAAACTTTCCTCAGGATGTGATGCTCATAATCCACAGTTATAGCTTTGTTAAAACTGCACTACTCAACCACTGAGACCCTCCTAGGCCCTGCATGGAAATTTTCTGCAAATTCCAACCATTAGCAATGGATATCTAAGACCCCTGGGAAGACTGTCCAGTGGCTCAGTATTTCCCTTGGCTGCTAAGGTATTCATGAAACTTGGTGGATTCTGAGGTTAACCTCCCCCCAAAGAGGAGGATTTATGGAGGAAGCTTGAGCCAGGCCCTTTCACCTCTCAGCTGAGTAGGTGGAGAGAAAACAAGCAAGTGGCAAGCAAGTTGCCAGAGTGACCTGTGAGGTGCGAAGCCCAGGAGCAGGGTGGTTCTTCCCAACACTGCTCAGAAATTTCAGACATTGAGGGTGGGAGGTGCATTTGGTCTGCCAAATCAAGGGACATTGGTTTTGGAAAGCACCGTTGGACGAGAGGAAGGAGAAACATTTAATGACTACCTACAGAGTGCCAGGCAACTTAGACAAGTAAGGCTATTGGGTCCTGAAAGAAAAAAATTTCTATTCTACAGTCAGGAAATGGAGCCACTGAGAAGTGAAATAACTTGAGCAAGTTTACAAAGATAGGAGTCCAAGTTGGGGACCTAACTCAGTTGACCTAAGGTGAGAACTGAACTCACCTCCTCCAGATACACCAATCTCCACCTATGTATAGAGCAGATCCCCCCGAAGAACAACTGAGGGCAGTCAGAACAGCTTCTGCACAACAGGAGAGAAACAGAGACATCGTAGCAGAGGACCCCAGCCTAGCAGCCTGCCAACTGCAGTGGGGAGAGATAGTTCTGGGGCCCGTAAGCTGATTTGTCTGCCTGGGGCACAGAAATGAAGCTGCATTTTAATGAGCAACTAGAATGTAAAAGATCCACCCCAAAAGCTCCCCGAAATGGGGAGTGGTAGTGCTGGATGTCTTTCTCTGCCAAGGTCCTGGCAAACACCATGGTCACATTCCACTCCACCTTGAGAACATGGACAGAAACAGGGTCTGAGCACCCCAGCCAGGGTACTACCTTGCTGAGCCCTGGGTCCCCGGCCCACTCTAGACCCAGCTGTGCCAGGAAGGCAAACCCAGCTGGCACACACTGGGACACTCTGGTCAGCATTCAACACAGCGCGAGACCTCACACAGAGGGGACACAGGTGCTCGGCACCCCAGAACACTCCAGGCCTACACGACTCGGCTTCCTAGGGCACCCCTGCAAGGAGGGTTACGGGACCTCCCGGGTCACTACTGCTTCAGCTCCAGGAGCCCTGCCAAGGAGCCCCCTATGTGGAAAGCCCAGGACCACCCAGCCCAAATGCTGTCGAGA
Organism: Neomonachus schauinslandi; assembly: GCF_002201575.2. Lineage (NCBI taxonomy): Eukaryota > Metazoa > Chordata > Mammalia > Carnivora > Phocidae > Neomonachus > Neomonachus schauinslandi. The sequence goes on along the minus strand of NW_025411817.1, from coordinate 2,597 downwards.
CTCTCGTAGGGCTGAAGACCCCGGGACACCCCAGCTTTCGCCCACTGAGCTTCAGCCATCTTTCTAGGAGATCCTGTGCACAGAGAAGCCTCCCAATCCTGAATTCACTTCTGCTATAGCTACCATCCCAAAGTGCCTTCCCTGCAGAGAGCACTGGGACACTCCAGCCCACACCCACCTCAGCTGCAGCTGTTTTACCAGGGTACCCCCTGTGCAGAGCACCCCAGAAAACCTCAGCTCCTGATCCATCTCCACTCCAGCCACCCTCTGCACAGAGAGCCCTGTGACGTCAGTCGTACCCAATTCAGCTTCAGCTCAACAGCCTGGGTGCCCTCGGTGTGAAGCTAAAGCACCTCTACGTTTCTTGTAGCAGGACTCCCAATAGCCAAGGTATGGAAACAACCCAGGAATCCATCCAGAGGTGAATGAATGAGGGCTACCTTTCAGCCAAACAACCACCTCCCTGCTTGCCTACCCTGGAGTCCCTGCCTGCACCCCCAGGTCCCGCACTATGCCCGCACACCGCAGGGTCGCAGTCCACACCCTGGTACCCCACTCCCCTATGCCAATGAAGCACCTGGAAGTACCTGCAGATCCTGCTCTTCCTCCTCCTTGGCAGCAGCTGGCTCAGGACTTGGTCCAGGAAGCCAACATGAGGGAGAAATTCCACTTGGAAGAAGATGCACAAGACTCAGAACGTGGGTTTTCATGTGCTTCGTGAGGTCACACAAAGATCACCACATCGTCCCAACCCTTCAAAGCTTGCTGTCTCTGATACTACAAGTTAGAAATGCTTCTTTGCCTTAGCAGCCCAATCGTGTTCCACAGGGGAAAACTGAAGACGGTTTAAACTTGCTCATACTGCACCCCTCAGTTTGGCAGCAGTGGGAGGACCTGACTGCAGGGTGATGAGCTGGAAGGGCTGTTCCAGGTGCAGCTGCAGCCATGCCCTAAGTAGACTCGCCTGAAACAGGGTTCTCAGAGTGTCACACCACACAGTGAGTCTCAAGGGAGTATGGTTGTGCTGCAACTTGTAGAAACCTCGGTAGACCTCTGCTTTCCACTGTGAAAAGGAAGAAAACCCTGTGGGACAATGCTACACAAATCCAGGAATGGTCTCCCCAGTTCAGCTTCACAAATGGCCCCACTCTCCTACTCGCTCATGCCCCAAACCAAAATGCCCTCCTGGACTCCCTTCCAGTAAACACCCATCTGCCTGGGTTGCTCTCCTCCTCCCATTCAGCTGATGTCCCTGTGGAGGACTGAGTGAAAACTACGCAATCCCCTGTATCCCACACTGGTCCTCCTCAGACCTCCTGTGGATTCCTCAGTCTACCGCACCCTTTAGCGCCCCATGTCTGCATGTCACCCCCTTTCACTACCTATCTCCCCTGGAGTGCTACTCCCAAACTCCAAGCACCTTACCACTTAGGGTTGCTGCAGGATCTCCTCAGAGAACACCTCCCTCTACAAACTAGTCCATCGCCCAGTCCCCTCTGTCCATCCCCTGAGCTCACACACTGGTCCCAGGAGTCACCGACATTGCTTCACTGCACTGTGTCAGTGTCTCTCAGGATGCTACCTCCATGAGCCCAGGGACGGATCCCTTCCAACTGTTTAGTGTCCAGTAGGCCTTTGGCACTTGTGAATGCACTGCTCTCGAGGGAAGTCACATGGGAAGAAACAATCCAACTCAATCTAGTTGTATGCAATATGGAGTAATATTTGAACGGTAGCTATCCATCCAAGAGTCCCACTTGGACCCCCAAATCTTTACTAAGTGCTTCTTCCTTAAAGCATTGTCCTGCTGAGAAGGAGAGAGTACTCCCTGGGACCCAGCCTGAGCCTGCTTTGTTGATGAGGAAATCATGCGCTGAAACCAAAAGCAGATGAGACCTACAGCACATAGAGCCTCAGGACAGCAGGACCATGGTAGGGGGCTGGGGACTAAATCCACAGTGCTAAGAGACCCATGGCCCCACAAGTTGGGAAGCTTTCACACCCTCGATACTTCACACACACATGAAGCATGCACTGCCTGAACCCACCTTTCAGCCCATGCTCTCTTGGGCAGCAGGACTAGTGGCGATGAGGTGGACAATGGTGTCCTCATGTCCCTCATGAGGGTTCTGCAGCCATCCCCAGCTTCTGCATTCAGGGCCACTGCAGGCTTCTGCAGATGACTACTCTACATAACTGTCTCATTACGCCTCTGGTCCAGGGGCAGAAGAGCCTGCCAGGTAGGGTGCATCCAGGGCACCCTGAGCCTCAGGCTGGATGGGCGTGGGGAATGCAGGAGTAACTTGTGCCCAGAGCCCCTCAGCATCACATGGGGACCATGCACAACACAGCCTCTGGCTTGTCTTGCAGGTGGATTTGGAGGCCGTTGGGGAAGCGGCTCAGTCAGCCAAGATGGCTGTGAGGACACTGCAGACATAGGATGAGGCTGGAGAAGACTCTGTCCTGTCATGTCTCCACATCCCAGGCTTACTGGTTCCTTCTACACAACCCAGGGAGCAGAACAGGAACTTGGGATAAGGGGGGTGGGACAGCAGGTTAATTGGCTTCTCAACTTTTGTCATGAACAGGTAGCTATT
>NW_025411816.1:0-2500 GCF_002201575.2 Neomonachus schauinslandi | reverse complement strand
TGAGCCACATTAGCGACTGCGGCCGATCCTTCCGCCATCCTCCTGAGTTGCCAAAACCTCAGCAAGTGTGACCAGGCACTCCGTCAGAGCTGCCTACCTGAGCCCTTATAACAATTAAGGCTTGTTTATAAATGTCTGATTGCCTCAAGAAACGATACCACAACTCATGGGAGAGGACAGGCATGATCTCTGTGTCTGCCCACAGGCCTGAGTTCGGGGCGTGCAACGCTCGGAGGAGAGTGAGCATAATGTGCTGAGTGAGGACATGGTGGCCAACCCCCCAGAGAGCGTAGGGCCCCCCAGGCCAGCTGAGGCCACTTTCTGACCGGGTGGGGCCCAGGGACAGTGGGTTCTACCCTATAGTTGGTCATGGAATCTAAGCTGAATGAAGGCCCTGGGACACTGCTGTCCCTGGAGCTCCTCTGTGGTGGCTTCAGAATATGCCCCCAAATTCTCTGAGACTCTGCTATTCAGAAAGGAGCCATGACAGTGTGTGACGACGGAAGCTAGGTGGTAAAAGGCTTTCCTGAGTCTTTCTCACCTTCTCTGAGACCACCCACTCTGGGGGAAGCCGGTCCACACGGTGGGGAGGTCCACGGGGTGAGGAACTGAGGCCCCCCACCAGCAGCCATGCAAGTGTGCTATCTTGGTGGTGGATCCTCCAGTCCTGGGTGAGCCTTCACACTTTGGCCACCACCTCACGAGAGACCCCGATTCGGAATCACCCAGCTAAGCCATTCCTGCGTTGCTGACCCACAGAAGGAAACTGACATATTACATGCGTTTTTTTAAGGAACTAGGTTTTGAGGTAATTTGTTACAAGGCACAAGATAACACATACACTTGTTATATATAGCGACAACTCATCCTTGGAGGTTGTTGTCTTTCCTGAACCCCCCGACCTCCCACTAGTTCAGACTTCTTTGTGTCCCGGACACTCTGCTTCAAATGTATGTCAGCGAGAGGCATGGCCAGGAGCGTGGCCAGGAGCAAGCCTGGGTTTCGCACACCGGTGTTGTGCACGGAAAGCAGGAGGTCTCTGACCACGGTCCTTCCATGGACCATGTGGGAGAAGCCCTCCAGAAGATGCCCAACATCTGCTCCAATGGCCCTTGCCTTGGCCCCTCACCCTCGGGCAGGGATTGGCAGTAGGCAAAGCTCAACAGGGAGCTCGGAGCCAAATGGAGAAGCCATGTCGTAATTCCCCGGTGGGAGTCAGGGTCAGCAGGAATGCTTTCCCCCAGGACAGCTCAGGTGGCTTCAAGCAGGGCTGGGTTCTGGCTCCGTCCCCTCCTGGCTTCGTAAAAACATCTTATGGAAGTACCCGCCACCCCCCCGCAAACACACACAGGATATGTGAACAGTTCCTTTAGTTTCCGCTGACTGAATATGCATGCGGCCAGGCCCCACCCTCTTCCTTACCCCAAAAGGAAACCATTCTCCGGATTCCTGTCTCCACAGATTCACGAGGCGCATTTTTGTCTGTTCTATAAACAGGATTGTATAGCGCGTACCCTTTTGTGTCGGCCATTTCTTGCTCATCATAGTCTTTGTGGTTCTTCCCCGACCCTGGGAGTGGCTGCAGGCAACACCCCCCACGGGGTGCAGAGCGCCACAGCGGCCAAGCACCATGTTTGTTGATCCATCCCATGCTGGCGGGCATTGGGGGAGCATCCAGTTCGGGGTTAGTATGACAGTGGAATGCCCATTCTTGGCTTTGGATGAACAAGTGGGTGCATTCAGCTGAGGGGCTTTGCTGGCCCACCAAGTGCACGTCTGTTCAGCAATCGTCAATACCACCCTTCGATTTTCCAGAGGACCAGCTCACACTCCAGGAGCAGCATGGGAGAGTTTCCCATGCTTTGCTCTTGCCACGGCTTGATAATCTCTGCGTTTTGCAGTTTAGCCCCTTGGGTGGGTGTGTGCGAGTTTTGAACTGTGGTTTCACCTTGCATTTCCTGATAGCTAATGAATGAGTGCCTTATCATATGCTTACTGGGCTCCTTCTTTTAATACGCTCTTGGGTTGGGGCGCCTGGGTGGTTCAGTCAGTTAAGCATCTGTCTTCAGCTCGGGTCATTATCTTAGGGTCCTGGGATCGAGCCCCGCATTGGGCTCCCTGCTCAGTGGGGAGTCTGCTTCTCTCTCTGCCCCTCCCCCATTTGTGTGCATGCTCTCTCTCTCTCTTAAATAAATAAAATCTTTTTAAAAAAATAAAATAAAATGCTTTGAATTAATGTGAAGCAGGCCTCTCTCTTGAGAACACACTGATGAGCTTCCCTCTACAAGCAGAGGGCACATTTCATTTCGTTCCTCTAAGAGGAGTCCAAACACACAATGAAACTTCTAAATAATTATAGGTAGATAGAGTACCTATGGGTTGATTGTTTCTCCATGGGCATGCTTTGCGTGGCTACAACCCACTTTAATATCCCCACCCAAAGAGTCAGTGCCCAGAGTCACAGTTAACAGGTTTTCTGTGAAGGTCCCCCCCCGGGGGG